>NW_027133736.1:0-1202 GCF_026122565.2 Emydura macquarii macquarii
GATACCTTCCAGCTAATAAATCCACTTTGTTTACCAAACTGTGGTTCCTTTCCTTCCCCTGCAGTAGCAACAGTCCCTACTGGATCCTCCTCTTCTTCCAGGGCTTTAACATCAAGTCCCTCAGGTTCTCCTACCCCTGCACATGCCAGAAGGTCAGCCCCGCTGGGACTTTCTCTGCTACCACACACCCACACCTTCTTTCCTGCTGCTGCCAAAAATGCCAGGTGATTCAAAGCAGGCCCTACATGTTACCCAAATAACAAATATCACAGGATCTTTTTAGGGATAAAGCAACAAGCCACGTTTATTGTGAACATGGAAACTGGTAAATGGTATCAAAGGAAAAAGTATCAACAATGTAATAATATCAATATTGTGCTTTTAATAAAATAGTATCAACAATGCAACCACTATGAAAACAGTATTAACATTGTATCAATACAACTACAGAGAGTCTTGCTTAATAAAATATACTTTGTTGACATGTTTCAATTGGAACTTTCATTCACACACACACACAGGCATACACAGACAGGGACAGACAAACATACATAGGGGTCCCACAGATGT
Organism: Emydura macquarii macquarii; assembly: GCF_026122565.2. NCBI lineage: Eukaryota > Metazoa > Chordata > Testudines > Chelidae > Emydura > Emydura macquarii. The sequence goes on from NW_027133736.1 coordinate 571, forward strand.
TATAGTTACCAGCCTCTTGGTGCTCGTGATAGTCCCTGGCCAGGTGACTAGAGCACAAGGTTGAGGCACAAGGTTCTGCCGATGCACATCGGTACTCCTGGCTGATGTGATGTTGTAGACCCGAACCTCCAGCCCTCATTTTTCTGTCCCATTTTATAGGGAAAGGACCCCATGTAGCTCTATGGGTTTTGCACTGTCATGCTGCAACTGCATTCCTTTTTGTGTGATCCTTAATCACCTGTTATCTCAAGCTCCTGACTGATTTTGTCCTTTGAAGTGGGCTGGCTCCAAAGTTATCAGGTGGGCTCCTCGGCTATTTGATCATCTTCTCCTTTCTTCTTTCTTGGAGCGTTTTTTTCACAGCGTGGCTTTTTGTACTTAGAATAGGATTTTTACAAATATATTGGAAGCAGGTAAAATTAACAGATAAACTGGCCAGTGGACGTAGTACAGACATTTAAAAACAATCTTAAAATTATACAAAGTGCAGACAGACTTGAATTAGTATTTTAAAAGGGTAGAACAGTAAGAATCAGACTGAGGTTTTAGCTTTTAATTCAGACTGATGTGCCTTTTGGTAGGAAGTGGCTCTGTTCTTACATATATTTCAAAAACAAGATTTTGGCCAACAT
>NW_027133737.1:0-1208 GCF_026122565.2 Emydura macquarii macquarii
GTGCGGTTACATCTCACTGAGGCTCCCAGCCAGAGCTCCTGTCACAGGGCCAAAGTCACCTTCCTCTGGAGCTGCTGGGTTAGCACCACAGTAATTATCACACACATATGGGGATGGGCATGATCAACTGGAATACAGTGTATATTTTTTTTGAAACCTTGTGTTTTGGGGGTTCAATTTCATGACTTTTAGTTCTGACTCAGGATTATTAATTTCTGGGGTTAGCATCACTTGCACCAGGGTGGGGTAAACCAGAGCAAATAGAAGAAAGAAAAGGGAAAGATAAAATAAAACAAAATAACCAAAGAGGCCAGGAGAAAGGATGTAAAACAGCTGTGAAAACAATTAGAGGGAAACACTCTGAAGTGGAGAACCAGCCAGAGGCAGATAAAGAAGAAAGGATAAAATCAGAGAAAGAATGGAGAAAATAAGGGGGAATGATCTGTGACAGGGAACAGAGGAAAGGGATCACAGGATCAACAGGGATGGGAAATGAGGGCTAGAAAAATGGTGAGTAAAAATGAAAAGTGTGAAAGAAAAGGGAGAAGAAAAGGGAACAACAAAGGAATAGAGAGATTTATAAATCATCCTGAAGATGAGACTGCAACACATTAATTTCCTATGTTACTTTCTTTACTTTGTTGCCATTTTAATGTCATAAAGAAAACTGTTCTCAAAATCTGTGGGTCTCTTTTCTATTACTGTGGTTATGGAAGCTGCTTCTCAGCTCCTTTTCACTTTGAGGGATATTTATGGTAAATAAAGCATGAAAGACAATTCTAATTTATTCTTTTTTAATTATCCAGCTGCGGCTGTTGGGGGCAGAGTCGTGGGATTTGCTTCCCTACTTTGTTGTGTCGCCCCAGCACCAGCAGGGAATATACCAGCATGTCCTTATGATGAGCGCATGGGTTTTACTGTGATTTGTTGCTATCTAGCCTGTGCTCTGTCTCTTGTGCTGTCTATTACCATGTAAATCAGGAATTGCTCAGCTGTGTTCTGTGGAGAGGTGGCTGAACACGTGGTGCTGTTTCTGCTCTTTGTTTCCAGAGATATTGAGTTCATTCAGATTGTTGGCTAATGATATATGAAATATGTTGTTCACCTTTCTTCTGCCTATCAGTAATTGCTGTGGTGTCCATGGGAGTGTTCATGGGATGGGACCAGCTCTCTGGGCATTTGTCTACACTGGGTTGCAGGTGTCTCTC
>NW_027133738.1:0-1217 GCF_026122565.2 Emydura macquarii macquarii
GAACTCTCGCTGCCAAAAACAACGTAGATGCTTCTATCCTTTGAGCTGTTTTTATCAAAGCCAATATGGCAAAAACAACGTAGATGCTTCTATCCTTTGAGCTTTTCTTATCAAAGCCAATATGGCAAAAAAAACGAGAGTTCTGCGGCCCTTTAAAGACTTTAGTCTTTAAAGGGCCACAGAACTCTCGTTGCCAAAAACAACGTAGATGCTTCTATCCTTTGAGCTTTTCTTATCAAAGCCAATATGGCAAAAACAACGAGAGTTCTGTGGCCCAAAAACAAGATGCTTCTATCCTTTGAGCTTTTCTTATCAAAGCCAATATGGCAAAAACAACGTAGATGTTCTGTGGCTTATCAAAGCCAATATGGCAAAAACCTCTGTGCCAAAAACAACGTAGATTCTTCTATCCTTTGAGCTTTTCTTATCAAAGCCAATATGGCAAAAACAACGAGAGTTCTGTGCCAAAAACAACGTAGATGCTTCTATCCTTTGAGCTTTTCTTATCAAAGCCAATATGACAAAACAACGAGAGCCCTTTAAAGACTTTTCTTTGTGGCCAAAAACAACGTAGATGCTTCTATCCTTTGAGCTTTTCTTATCAAAGCCAATATGGCAAAAACAACGAGAGTTCTCTGGCCCTTTAAAGACTTTAGTCTTTAAAAGGCCACAGAACTCTCGTTGCCAAAAACAACGTAGATACTTCTATCCTTTGAGCTTTTTTTAATAAAGCCAATATGGCAAAAGCAACGTAAATGCTTCTATCCTTTGAGCTTTTCTTATCAAAGCCAATATGGCAAAAACAACGAGAGTTCTGCGGCCCTTTAAAGACTTTAGTCTTTAAAGGGCCCAGAATCTCGTTGCCAAAAACAACGTAGATGCTTCTATCCTTTGAGCTTTTCTTATCAAAGCCAATATGGCAAAAACAACGTAGATGCTTCTGTCCTTTAAAGACTTTAGTCTTATCAAAGCCAATATGGCAAAAACAACGAGAGTTCTGTTCCAAAACAACGTAGATGCTTCTATCCTTTGAACTTTTCTTATCAAAGCCAATATGGCAAAAACAACGAGAGTTCTGTGGCCCTTTAAAGACTTTAGTCTTTAGAGGGCCACAGAACTCTCGCTGCCAAAAACAACGTAGATGCTTCTATCCTTTGAGCTTTTCTTATCAAAGTCAATATGGCAAAAACAACGAGAGTTCTGTGCCAATAACAACG
>NW_027133739.1:0-121910 GCF_026122565.2 Emydura macquarii macquarii
ATTTTTCACAAACCCATGTTGATTTGCATTAATTGGATTGCCCTCCTTTAGTTCACGTCCCATTTCAGCCTCTCTATTATCTTTCATAGGATCAGTGTCAGGCTGATGGGCTATAATTCCCTGGGTCATTCCACTTACACTTTGTAAATATTGGCACAACATTGGCTTTCTTCCAGTCTTCTGGAACTTTCTCAGTGTTCCAAGACATAGTGAAAATCAGCCTTAATGGTCTAGCATGCTCCTCAGCCAGCTCTTTTAAAACTCTTGGGTGCAAGTTATCTGGACCTGCTGACTGGTGAATAGATTATCTGAGTATATGCTGAAGTTGAGTTTTACAAAGTATCACTTTTTGGGCCTGGAGGTTCCCAAGGCACTTTTCCTGATTATCTCCTGAACCTTTGTTGATGTTCTGAGACACTAACGCACTGTATGACATCTGCTTTCAGGACCTTCTGCCTCTGTGGCTCAGCCGCATTCCAGCAGAAAGCTTGGGTTTCACACTGTCACAGAGCAGTTAAAGAGGAAGCATGTCCCTGACGACCTTATGGTGGAAAGCCTGAACAGGGCCAACAAGCAGCTACGATACCAATGAGAGAAGGATTTGGAGCAAGTAGAAAGGCCCAGAGAGGCTTCAGATCCTGAGGAGAGACTTGCAGAGCAGCTGCTGGAGCAGGAACCTCGCTCGACGGAGGAAGCCAGAGTGCAGCAGAAAGACCTGTTTGAGAGGCTGCGAGAATTCAGGTTCCTCATCTACCCATACCAGGTCCTGAGTCCTCTCCCTAGTTCCATGTCCTGCAGACCAGAAACAATACCATGGTCAGGTGACCCATGCAACTGGGACTGAATGCTGGTTGGACAAGGCAAATGTGCCCCATCCAGACCTCCACCCCTCCTGCAGCAGCGCCATGTGCACGCAAAATGTGGTGGCACAGGAGACGAACAGAAGTTGGAGATTTGACATTTTTAAAATTGTTTGCACGGGTTCCACTCATTTGCACTGTTCAGTGTTTGTGTTATGCCCTGGTCTGGCATATTCTTGGTGGCTTGTCTGTCTGTTAATCCTTTAATATTGTTTGTTTGTAATACAGCCATGTTAACAAATACAGGCTTTGATTTCATTAGGAATGTTTAGTACAATCACTGCATCCTATCATATAATATGTGTCTTTCAAAGAATAAAGATACAGACGTGATCCGGCGTAACTGGGAAACTGTATCCAGACACAATTTCTCAATTAGGAATAGGTTTATATTAACCTGAAATCAGCTTCTTTGAGACCAAAGTAAGTGTGTCCACACACTGGTTTAATTATACAAGTTTAAAAGCCAATTCAAGTTATACCAGTTGCTAAGGCCTAAATTGCTAAGAGCGCCCAGTAAACATTTATATACTGCCCAGTAGTTCTTCAGCAAAAAGCAGATTTACATTTTAGATAGACAGGCAGACAGCTAGATAATTTTTAAAAAGTAACTGTGAGGATAGGTAGTTAGCTGCATAGCTATGTCTAAGTTTAAATGAAAGAACAAAAATGCTTTAAAACATTTTGGGTGGACTTTTTCCCCCACTTTCATAAAGAATCAAGAGAAGAAAAAAAATTATGATTCCTTTGTTGATCACTTTTAAAAAGAGATACTGATCTGTTGTATATTCTCTGCACTTAGCTGACCAGAGCAGATACTTCTCTGGGTTTATCTGGAACCTGGAATTATGTAGGACTATTCTAATCAAATCTAGAAACACATAGACATACATGTTTATTGATTCAACATTTCTAATGTCTCTATTTGAATCTCATCAATCTAATCATTGAATTAATGTAATATATATTTCCTACTTTAATATTTGATGTTAACCTGGACGTTAGTGTAATATACTGTTCTTAATCCAATATTCATCCGATTCTGGAAATTAGTCCAAATAAGGATTATTAGCTCAATATTATAATTGGCTTTGGAGGTTAAAAAATACAACTGCAAGTGTCATATTTTAACCAAATCTACATATATGCAGTTGTTAATTGAATATTTTAATCAAATCTAGAAAAGTATATACATATTAGCTAAATATTTTAACCATGTCTGGGAAATACAGTATATCATTAAGTTAGTATTTTAATCAAAGCTGGAAATCATCACAATAGATACTTATTAATTTAAGGTTTTGATCAAATCTAGAAATTAACGTGATTTGTAAATATTAATGCTGAGCATTCCATGCCCAAATCTAACATCCTCACCCTCATAATATTGGGGGGTGCACTTATCCTACAGGCTGTCATATGAATGCCATTTAGTTAATTAGCATATCCATCACCGCTTGCTCAAACAGCTTTGGGGCGATCACTTCCACGTTTCTGCAGTTACCGTGTACTGTGAGGCTGCAACTCCTACCATTGAAAGAGTTATTCCTAGTTCCCCAAAACCTGAGGGTCACTGTCAGGACATTTATCTATGCCAAAAGTCACAGGCCTACTGAACTTGTCTATATTTATGCTAACTTGCTTAAGCTGATGTCTTACAGGATACAAGGCAACGGGTGCCTTGCATTACAGCCCAGTATAATGAAGGCAAGTCAGCCCCGTGGGCTGCAAGTTGCTCACCAGGTGTGGGGTGGGGAAGGAATTTTCCCCAGCTCTCATTGGCAGTGATCTTGGGTTTTTCAATCTTCCGCTGCAGCATGTTAGCTTTTGAAATGGTCTCCCACAGTGTTTTCGGTGGGATGAATTGGTGGGATGAATGGTCTATAAGGTGGATAGAAAGTTGGATAGAGCATCGGGCTCAACAGGTAGTGATCAATGGCTCCATGTCTAGTTGGTAATGAGTGGAGTGCGCAAATGGTCGGTGCTGGGGCCGGTTTTGTTCAAGGTCTTCATTAATGATCTGAAGAATGGGGTGGATTGCACCGTCAGCAGATGGCACAAAGCTAGGGGCGTTGCCAACACTTTCCAGGGGAGAGCTCAAATTCAGAGGGATCTTGCTAAATTGGAGAACTGGGCTAAAGACTACAAAAGGAAATTCCAAAAAAAGGCAAATAGAAGGTGTTACACTTAGAGAATTAAAAACAAATGCGCACATGAACAGAATGGGGGATAACTGGCTTAGCAGCAGCACCGCTGAGAAAGATCTGAGAGTTCCAGTTTTAAAAACCGAGGCTAAAGGCATTGTGTAAAACAGGTAATTTAACTCTTGCTACAAAACTAAAAACAAACCAGGATGTTTGCTACATTTACATACATTTGTTAAATAAAGAATTCTGCATGCATGTTCCTTTAGATTGTGTCGTCAAAGTTTGTTTGTTAAAACTTTAGTTGGTTTAACAGTGTTTTGACTTTAAAAAAAAAATAAGAAAAAGAGGGTGTGGGGAAAAATCACCTTCTTATCTCTGGTATAAAGTGTCAGGTGTTTTACATGTTCTTTTTCTTCTAAGTTAGCGTGCGTGTGTGTGTTTTGTGTAAAGTGTGTCGATTTACAGCTTTCCTTACAGACTACAAATAAGTTTTAGAGAAGTTCTGCTTTACACAAAATATAAAAGGCTGGCGTATTTGATAAATGTTGCTGGCTTTAACAGCATTTAAACACTAAAGATAGGAAAGAAAAAGGATGTGGGGGCGAAAGGGCTTCGCTTATCTCTTCTCAACTTACCTCTTATCTCTTCTCAACTGTTTCCCCTAAGCTGTTTTTAGCCTGTGTGTCTTTAGCATAAAGTGTGTCAGTTTAAACCTTTTTAAATAGCAGGTTTCCTTTAGGCAAAACTTTAAAACAAAACCAACTAAACCATATTTTTAAAGGTACTACAAAAGCTTGTGTTATGTACAGTGTTTGACTCTTCATTCCTTCTTTTAAAGAGATGCGGTTTGAAAACAGGCCACCAGTGTCTCACTGTCTGCAGTGGCTCACAAGTGCGAGTGCCTGTCACAGGGCAGACTCGCAGCAAATAGGGCAGATACCCTAAACTGGTGGTAAGTTTTATTATTAGTTTTCACCAAAACCAGTAACAAACGTGAACCCCTGGATCACTATACCAGTCTTCCCATGGCATCACAGACACTCCCCTTAGACTCTGCGGTCTATCTTATCACCCAGACAAACTGAATTTTGTGATAAAAGGTTATTGGAAGCAAAAATCACACCACATCTGATTTCTGCCAGTCCCAAAAGACCAGTCACTTGCCCCCGATCAATTTGTACTCCCAATCTTACACCAAAGACAATGGTGGCATGCAGAGCTACAGTAAACTAATTACGGGTTTCTTCGGTAAGAAAAGGAAATGAGAGTTATTGAGAGGTTAAAGAAGGTAAATATAACAGCAGGTGAGTCCCAGTTTATAAGTCTACATGGTGGACTGCCAGTCTCCCAAAAGTCTTTTTCAGGGCACCCAGGTTGTCACTGGGCATCTCTGCTTTTCATCTTGCATTCTTTCCTGCAAGAGTTCAAACAGTCCCGAGATCTTTTTTAAATCCATATTTATAGCTCCTGTACCCAGAAAGCAAGCTGACAGTGCCTCTCCCCATGTGGGCTTTTCCTTTGATGACAGTAAGAGAGGAACGCACGTAGTCTTTTGACCTCTGGTCATCACTTCCTTTGAACTGGTAAAGTCCTGCATTATCATTTCACAAGCTATCATGATGGGTATGTAGTGACGGGTATGAACAATGTAAATGTTTGCTAGTGCATTATAACAGGAGCAGAGAAATGAAAACAATGCAAGAAACATTCCACTTCTTTTCATGAAGTTTAAACACCAAACACACACTTATAGAAGCACTTGGATCTCTAATAATACACAAGTGAATTGGCCTGGTATGTTGGTATATACTCTGGTTTGACCTGGTCTGCCAGCATCACAGCAGGTCAAAAGCTACGCATACTGGGATGTTGTGATTGGCTCCAGAAAATATGTTCTATGGTGTTGCTACAGAACAGCTCCTGACATGGTGTGACGACGTGGAGATATTCTTGGGTTTTTCTCTGAGTGCTGTGCAGGTGCCTCAGTCTCCCCCCCCATGTTTCTCATGTATTTCAGTGATAGGATGCGGGTGTGTGATCACTGCAGAGGCCACTAGAGAGCAGATGGGCCTTCCCCAGCCACATGTACACGAATAATGGCCAGGACCCCCTGCCCCGGGTCAACCAGCTGCAACGGGGTGGGCAGATGGAGACAGGAGGGGGTAGACACCTTGCCCAGGAAATAGACAAAGGGCTGGGGAGGGGTAAAGGGATGGCTTGGGAGGGTGGCTGGTGATAAGGGGTGTCCCCCATAAGGGGTCTTGGGAGCAGGGCCTGAGAATGGGCTCTGAGGCTCCCTACTTGGTCACTGGTGTAACTTCCAATTAAGCTGCTAATGAAGTCTGTCTACACTGTGATCCTGAGAATTAATAAACCCTTCTGACTTCCACACTGGCTGTGAGTCGCTTCTGATGGCAAGGTGGGTGTATGGCCCTTTTGGGGGCGTGTTGGAGCTCCCCAGGGTCCTATCCTGGGGAAGTCACAGGGGGAGCTGAGGCAGAGCAGGGGGGATGACCCCTCCGAGTCTAGTTTGCGGTGGCAGCTGCACAGGTGTGTGGAGACCCGAGGGGGACCGACTCCGAAGCACTAGAGTCCTGACTGGCTGCGTCCCGACTGGTTCCAGAGCACGGTTCCCAGGGGAGACATAGCCAGTGGTGCTCAACCTATTTACCAGTGTGGGCCCCACATGCAGCTCTCTCTGTGTTATGTGGGCTGCATCCACACAATATATATACTACCAGTGTGGCCCCGAGGATGTGACGCAGGCTGCAGCTGTGTGCGGACTGGGCAGCAAGCTGCAGTGAGGGAGGACTAGGTTGGATATTAGGGAAAACGTTTTCACCACTGGAATGGGTTACCTAGGGAGATGGTGGAGTCTCCATCCTTGGAGGTTTTTAAGGCCCTGCTTGACAAAGCCCTGGCTGGGATGATTTAGTTGGGGGCGGTCCTGCTTTGAGCAGCGTGTTGGACTAGATACCTCCTGAGGTTCCCTTCCAACCCTCATCTTCTATGATTCTGTGAAAACACTATGCATTTAAAATATAAATATTAAGTAAGACCTGCATTTTAGTAATATTCCTTGGTCTCTTTCTCTATGTTGTTTATAAAGAACCCCCCTTTCTGACAGTTGTTTAAGTGGGATTAAACAGGGTAATAACTGTCCTTCTTGGGGAAAAGGAAACAGTTCTGATCGGCTGGCGCTGTTATTGTCCCTGCTGTTGTTGAAATTCCATCCTGTTCCAAACATGTAAAAGGGTAGAGAAAAGAACATCAACCAGAGAAAAAAGAAGTCTCTATTTTAGTGCTGATTTTTAATTGCAATTTCACTACTGCAGAAAAACATGAACTGCCACAGTTAGTAGAACTGGGTGACTAATCAATTTTTGGGGGGATGTCTGACCTTCTAAATCAAAACGAAAATGGTCCCGAGGATGTGACACAGGCTGCAGCTGTGTGCGGACTGGGCAGCAAGCGGCCTGCGGTCCGCAGGTTGAGAACCACTAGTCGAATGGAGCTAAGTGCTGCAGTGAAGACAAGCCCAAATGACTTGGGAGCTGAACTCTCATTGATTTTCTATGGCAGCTTGATACATAGATTTTTAAGTCCAGAAGGGATCATTAGATCATCTATTCTGACCTCCTGTATAACAGGGAAAATTAAATTTCACCCAACTGTCCCTTTATTGACTCCAGTAACTTATATTTGACGAAATCTTATCCCCCAGAAAGGCATCCTGTCTGAATCTGAAGACATCAAGACTTGCAATGTCCATACTGGGGTTTAAGTGAACTTAACGATGCTCATTTTTCACACTCCTGAGTAATGTACCTAGGTCAACCAAAGTGTTATGTGTAGACCAGCCTCAGTTCTGTAATGCAATCATGAGACTGTCTCATCTACCTTGAGAACAAAGGGTCGTTTCTTCGGTGGCTCATCAGGCTTCGGACAGTGTGACCAAAAGAACATATCTAGGGCTATGAGCCTCTATGAGTGATCCTACAGAAGTCAACAAACTACTAAAGAATCCCCGTGGCACTGTATTCCTTGAATGCCAATGTCAGTAGGTGGGGATCCAAGAAGCTTAAAATAACCAATTAATCTTTTAGTGCCCTTGAAGGTAATCACTGAATCACAGCTTTAGGATCCACTATAGAAATCATAACTTAGGAGCCTTTTTCTGCAAACCCTTCCATCCTTTCCTGAGCAGTCCTTTTCCAGGTGAGCTGTACCCACCAAAGACATTGAATAAAGGTCTCAAAATCCATCATATATTTTAAGGGCAGGATGGACCCGTTCAATTGGCCCTTCGGTATAACACAGGGCAGTGTATTTTATCCACTGATTCCTGCATCCAGTTCAGCAAACTATGCTGAACTTGAATGTGTCATTCAGAAAGGCACCTGAACTTGGCTTTGGCTGGCATTTTAAAGAGAACTGGAGGGAAATAGTGCCTGGTTCTGAGTGAATCTCAGTGGGATTTCGTCACGTAACTAACGTGGATTCTAGGACTCCAAGAGATGGAGAATACGGCCTATCATTGTCAAGATGAGGATAAAGCCCTTGATCCTTGCCTGGAAAAAGTCCCATAGTAGTTCTGATGTATATGGCTCTGTAACCAGGACTGTAAGACAGGATCCATGGATCCAGTGCCTAGGCTTGTGGAATGCCCAAGGACATACAGAGGTTAGCAACAGTCGGAGAGTATGGGAATCTGCTAAGGTGACAATACCCCTGAGCCAGAAATGTCAAGAGCTCTTCACTTTGTTGATGGTCCTATGGCTGGATAGAATCCAGGCCCTAATCCACCTCACCCCTCCATTGAATTTGCCTGTGTATTGTTCTTCAAGGCCCCAATTCAGGAAGGTACCTATGCACAGTGTTCTGCTCTGCTCAGCACTGGAGAGGTCACAGCTGGAGTGCTGTATTCAGTTCTGGGCACCATGCTTTAGGAAAGATGTGGACAAATTGAAGAGTCCAGAGGAGAGCAACAAAATGATCAAGTTTCGAAAACCTGACCTCGAAAACCTGACCTATGAGGAAAGGACCAAATACGCCCGGTTTCTTGAACTGGGCAGGTTTAGTCTGGAGAGAAGACGGCTGAGGAGCACTTGCCAACTGTCTTCAACTATGTGAGGGGGTTATAAAGAGGATGGGGATCAGTGGTTCTCCATGTCCACGGATGGTAGGAGAAGCAGTAACGGGTGTAAGATGCAGCGAGGCAGATTGAGGTTCGATGTCAGGGAAATCTTTCTCTAAGGCTATTTCAGTCTGGAACAGGCTTCCAAGGGAGGTGGGGGAATCCCCGTCGTCGGAAGTTTTAAAAAACAAGTTTGACAAACTCCTGTCAGGGATGCTCTTGGTGTCCTTGGTCCTGCCACAGTGCAGGGGGCTGCACTAGCTACCTCTTGCGGTCCCTTCCAGCCTCACATTTCTAGGATTATAAGACCAGCTGTGGGAAAAGAGGGGGTTGGGGAATGGGACAAGGATCTTTTCCCCTCTACAGGGTCCCGGCTCCAAGTTGGCCTCAGGGCGGAGCAGTGCCTGCCTGAGGGGATGGGGAAATGGTTAAAGGACTTTTCCCGCTGTGGTAGGGTGGCCCTCGTGCTCCTGTGGGCCGAGCGCTTTCTCAGTGCGGTGAGCACAAAATGGCCGCCCGGACTCCCACCAGTCTTAAGATGGCGGCCGCCTCGCTTCTGCCCCATCTTCCTTCAGGCCTCTGAAGGCCGAGCTGTGCCTTCTGGACCTTAGGTTCTAAGGCAGGGGAAGGGGGAAGGAAAGACCTCTTCTCTCGGAAAAGGGGGAAGCTCCCTGGTTGGGCCGGGGCGGTCGGGGTAGGGGTGTCTAAGCCCGCCCTCTTCTTCGGACACCAGCCCAGAGACCCTGGCTGACAGCAGTGGTTGGCTGCTGCTTTAAGGCACTACGCAAGTCTCTTCTCTGGGCTGCTTCCCTACCCTGGTTTTCATCGGGCCTGAGTAGCCACTCCAACGGGCAAATCCCAGCCCTTCTCTGGCTCCTGCCACTCACAGCTCTCCTTCTCCCATCCTCCAAACTCTCCAAAAACTCCCCTGCCTGGCTGGCAGGGAGCTTATATCTGCTCCCAGGCAGTTCTTAATTGGTCTCAGCTGACCCTGGCCTCAGCTGGCCCCAATCAGCCTGGAGGAAACCTTGGGCAGCTGCTAGGGGAACAGGGCCTTGGTCATTCTTAGGCTCCCATAGCGCCTTTCTACCACGCTCCTACTGCTGCTGCTGCTGCTGCTGGGGAGCCTGCTGCTAACCCCCGCCCACCTCCTAGTTTGTAAATAGGACCACCCTCCGGTAGCCCCGACACAATATAAAGCCGGGGATTACAACACGGCCTTAAGGGCCAGATTTTTAAAATGTACTTAGGCATCTAACTCCATCCAGGCCAAACCTGAGTGGTTCTACGACCTCGTGTGCTATGTTGCAGCAGCTGGAGCAGGGAGCTGGGCCCAGCCAGGTTGAGTCTGGAAACTATCCCCCACACCCTTGGTTAAAGGACTTTTCCTGCCTATGTGGCACCAGTTACATTTTGGCCACAAGTTGAGTGGCTCAGTGGGACTTGTGAGTGGGCTCAGGGGAACCTGGTGAACTCTCACGTGGGGCATTACAGAAACTCCTGGGGCTGGCCCACACCATAACTTCCCCTTAGCCTCACACCTCTGGGACAGCTTCATCCTTCCCAATAATTCCCATCCGCTTCGCCCTGGCCCCTGACCTCCCTCTCTTCCCTTCTCCCCAGCCGTGGGGCTCATACCGTGCCCTGTCCGTGTCTTCACCATCAGCCCCAGGCTCCGGGCGTTTTTTCACCTCCCAAGCCCTTAGACCTCACCCTGCCCTCCCCCAAGCCGGAGCCGCAGATGAACTAGCTCAGCAGAGTGGCTCTTCCCCTGTCTGTCCGGCATCTCTCCCTCCTTCACCTTTGTCAGTGTTTCCTCCAGCTTAGCTCTCCTGCACAGTGCAATCACGGAAAGAATTGGAGCCCGGCCTGGCAGATGGCCAAGGAGATACGGGATGTGACATTCAGCAAACAAAGACTTTCATGAGAAATTCCTAAGAGCTGGGAATAAAAGGAAATAACCTGCCAAGTGGGCTGGGGCGTGGAGAATCGACAGGTGTGTTGGCCAAGATGTGGGCTTCAAACAGCTCTGCCGGTGCTCCTCGATCCCACCCTACAGCCCCTGCTAGGCAAACCTGGCAGCACAACCTCGGACTATGATCGGCTCAAGATGCGTTTCTCCAGCCCTGCAAAGCAATCCCCTGTCGCCGAGGGATCCCCAGAAAAAAGGTCTTTTGTAGCGGCTGCAGCAGTGGGTGGCACAAGTGAAGCCACGATCCCGGCCTAGTTCCCTCTCCTCTACCCCCACTGTCTGCCTTGGCAACCCAATGAGATCCAGTGGAGTCGTGCCCCTGGCTGTGCGTCAGGCCCTACATCCACAGGGGAGTGTAATTTTAATCCCATTTTGAAGAAATGTGGGTGGCTTGTCCAAGGTGACAGAGGTTGTGTCTACACTGCAGAGTCCTCCTTGGATCTGCCACGTTTAACCCCAGTGACTGCTGCATGCTGGGAAGTGTTATGCCCCCTCCGCCCTGTGTAGATGCAATGAAGGAAATGCTGACGAGCATCAGAGTGCACCGGGAGACCTGTCCCTGCTCAGCCATTAAGGCTGGTTTGAGCAGAAGCCAGAAAAGGATCTCAGCCAAGCCCTTCACCCCGGCTCTGGCCTGTCACACAGTGGTTCTGGGTCCTTAACTCAGGGCTTGGTTTGTTAATCAGGCCTCATGGTTTTGATTCCCTCTGGGCTAAGGGGTTCTGCTCTCTAGGGGTTCCCCTCTTCGCGCTGATGATCTGGGGACACCCAGTGGCCCTAGACTGAAGGTAAAACCCTCTCATCTGTGTCAGACAGTTTGCACTGAGGCCCGACTGACATGCCGAGCGTCTCAGCATGGACAGCTCTCTGTGACTGGCACAGCGACAGGGTCACCCTGCACACGGCCATGTGATGAATGGAAACAGTTCTCAGAGTCAGAAATCAGGGTGCACAAGGGGTGCTGTGCGTGGGGACAGGTGACTGGGTGTCAGGATTGGGGGCTCCAGCAGACTTATGGGGAGGGGAGGGAACCAAGGGCAAGGCTAGGAGGTGGTTGATGGTTGGGAATAAGGGACAGTGGCAGAGCAGTTTAAAGCCCACGTATTGGTCAACACACCTGTCATTTCTCCACTCCTGAGCCCCCCGGCAGGTAATTTCCTTTACTGCTAGTTCCTAAGAACTTCTGGTTTGTTTGCTGAATGTCACCTGCCAAAGCCCCCTGGCTCCCTGCCCAGCCGGGCTCCATATACGGACACCAGAGCAGAAGGATGCTCCGTGACTTTCATTTCAGCAGAGATCCAGGCCCAATGCTCAGACGAGAGGCCAGCACAAGGATGAAGGGAGGTGATGGCGCAGCAGAGGACAGGTGCTGAGGTGTCTGTAATATTCAGATTCGGGGTGACCTGATGTTCTCCTGAATTCAAGTGGCTAAAGCTGGAGCAGCTGGGAGTATTTGGCACTTATTTTTATTGAATTTCAGCTTGTTGATTTTAAACTGGTTCCCTTCTTTCTGTCAACAACAGTTGCCACAGTTTATGTCCTCACTACACATACCAGACTTGTTCTAATCTGTACCTGACCAGTAGTACGTATGGTCTCCCATATAAACTGATAGCACACAAGTCCCAATACTCATTGCATGGTGGGTGTATAGGGTGTGCACAGACTGATATAAACGTACACTGGAAAGCTGCCCTGAAAATGTGTTTGGCACGTAAGGTTGAAGTTACCGTGCTCTAGACAAAGAATTGTGGACCCAGCTGCTCGAATGTGTCTCCAGTGTAAACTGAGCCAGGAGAGACGCTGAAAACACATTGACATTAAAGTGAGCAAAGCCATTAAACTGGGAAGTGGGGGAAATAGCCCCGTAACTATCACAATGGGGGGAGGAGATGAAAATGAACATGGTGTCAGCTTCCTGGTCACACCGCAAGCGGAGCCACAGAGGGCTTCCAGATATTGAAAACAAAGTTAAATTTTTGCAGATAGCAACCAAGAAAAAGAGTCCATTTTGGCACCCTTTGTTGTGTATTTTGTGTGTTGCCTTATTGCCTAGGTTACCGTAGCAACGGAGCTTAGGTTGTTGCCATAACAATAGAGTTAGACTATTAGGGAATAGCTCAAACAGTCCTGGCTGATTTTTAGTGCAGTTCAATGAAGACTTTTCATGGGTTTGCATCTTTCTGTGTTCCATGCTGATTTCTCTCTGAATACACGTACTTTCCAAGGCTCCAACATAACGCCCTTCTGTAGGAGAGTAAAGAGTTAAAAGCTGGATAAAAGGCCAGGCCTAAATTACAGGGAACAGGGTCAAGGCACGGGCAAACTTTGCTTCTGTGAATGTTAGTTAGAGTCTGTAATCGCTCTTCTTCTTCTCCCTTCTTGGCCAGCTGAGGAAGGGGATAAGTTTATCGGCATCCATGTACAAGGTTTAATGGTAGGAAGAAAGCGTTATCTATCTTCTCCCCCGGCATGCCTTTACGTCAAAGGATGTTAATGTAAAATGTATAGGTTTTTACGGTGATGTGCCTAACCTCTGTATGGTAATCCTGTAAACAACAAACAGGGGCAGGTATAATTATATTCATTATGTAGTTGTTAATATTCATTTTATAGGTGTCGATTTAACCAAATAAGGGTCTATGGGGAGTTGCTGGAAATGTATACATTTACAGACTGTTATGGATAAAAGAATTGTAAAGTAACCCCCTCGTTGCTCACTCGTGGCGTGGAGGTGGAATGAGCAGGCAATAAAGGGTTCTGTCTGCCCAATCCGCCCCAGGGACAACCTGTTTGATTATTTCTAACACCTCCACCTGAGCAGATAAAGAAAGCCAGCTCTTGGAGCTCCATGAGTTGGATCCCGGCTAACGGACGGATCAGCCATGCTGGAAGAAAGACTTTGGTGAGAAAAACTTCTTTGAACCTAAAACTCTAAGTGTTGAGTTTTAGCCTTAGGAGCGTCTTTGGACTTCTGTTTCTTTGTAGCCATTTCTATCCTTACTCCTTATACTTGGTGTCATGCTGACTTGAGTGGCTCAAGGGCATATTACCAAGCTCAGAGCAGACTAATAGAAAGAGGACCCAAACCCCAGAAGGGTTGTGAGTTGTAGACTTAGATTTCACCAACCAAGTATCAAGTATAAACTCCCCAGGTACTACAACACGCTAACCACGGAGTCACATGGACATTCCCTTCGGCACTCCTGTATATCCTGCCACCCAGGCACGTCTGCTTTTGTGACAGATGGTCTCTTACACGAAAAAACCACAAAAATATGTAGATTAATCCCAGTCCCAAAGGACCATGCACTTACCCCAGGTCAGTTGCACTTTAACTCTCACACCAAAGTCAACGCTTGCAACCAATCCTACAGGAAATTATCTAAAGGTTTATTAACTAAGAAAAGGTTAGAAGAGAGTTACTGACAAGGTTAACGCAGGTAACCTACACACACGTGAGTTACAGTCTTAGGTTTCAAAAGGTGATAGAGCTGCTGTAATGTGCCATCTCTGTAAGTGCTTTAAGGCTATCCCTGGCAAAACAGCTGGGGATCTTTTGCTTATGTTTAGAAATTTTTGTGTCCTCCCACATTTCAAGCACCACAGAGACACCAAAATCTCCTCATCGCGGATTTTTATTCTCTTCTCCCCAGACTCTAAGATGATGGGACGTGTGCCTTTGCATGTCTCTCTTTCATGGGTGTAGGGGGAGAAATCAACAAAGTCCTTTGTCCTCTGAGGTTTCACAATGGATTGTCCGATGTCTATGGGCCTTCTTTTGCTGGGCAGGAGATAATCCCTGCTGGGGCAAACTAGTATTTCACACTTGCTAATGCTTCTCCCCCGCCTGGACTTACAGTTCCACAGCAAACACTTTTACAATTACAGAGTAAATACTTAAATATACTTAAATATCACCCTACAGCATGGGCTACGGATGTTATAAATGAGATTAGTGCATGCAGCAATGTATGAGTATTTCATGAAGTGTAAACACAAAACACCTTTTAATAAATCCAGTGCTTATTTTAACAATACTAACACACAGGTGAGCTGGCCTGGTTATTTCCAGTTTGTGCTGAGTTGCGACCTAGGGGCTTTGGCATGAGCTGGTGTAGACCCCAGCACTGTGATGTAGGCCTGAATCAGAGCAGGCCCAAACCATGGATATGTATTTAAAGTTTAAGGGTGAATCCTCACACTGAAAAAAGACAAAACTAGGCATTATAGATAGGGATGTTCCAGACACATTGATTGTTTATTCATGCCACCCCAGGCTCCACTATGATAATTGACTGCTTAAACATATGAGCGGGAACATCCTGCCTAAACATTATGTGATTTAACGTTTGTAACACATTGGGGCCCTGTTTGTAAACATCTGGGTATGAATGTTTGGGAACATCCTGAAATCTAATTGTAATAATTTACAAGTGAAGAAAAGTGCCCAACGCGTAACAAGAATGTTGTTGATGTGTAAATCATGGGGCTGTGAGCGGGCAAATGAAATGTCATTTATTTCCGTTTAGTAAAATTGGTATTAATAAAATTGGTGTAGGTATAAAAATTGTATTATGTTAGTAAGTAAGTATAAAATAATGTACCAATTTAATGGAATAAATATGTAACGATTTTTAGTAAGTATAAATGAGAAGTGAATGCAGTTTGAGTCTGCTGAAATAAGATGGCGAGGAAGTAATTGTTAAGGTAATGGTTCTCAGCCTCCAAGGGCAGGAGGGAGAGAAGATGCTTTTGATTCAGCTCGAGCAACACAGAGGCTGGTAATTATATCCCTCCTGCAGAACGGTGTGTGTGTGTGTGTGTGTGTGTGTGTGTGTGTGTGTGTGTGTAAGTGTGTTTTAGGCAATTGCTTTTTTAAAAAATATTTTCTGTATTCATAATAAACGTGGCATGCTGCTTGTCCCCTGAATAAGATCCTGCTGTTTATTTCTTAAGTATAACACTGGCGCCTGCTCTGCCAGAGTCACACTTGGTATCATTGAACCTAGGTCCTTTGGTTAACGGACTGGTTGTACTTTTACCATAAATCCATCTCTGTGCGAAAGTTGCACCCTCTTCAAAACGTGGCTATAAACATACTGCCTTTTCTAGTCTACGGCCTGATACACAGCCACAGGATAGACGCCAGTTGCCAAGGCAGGCAACTGGGTTTCCAAGGCAGGCAGTGGGGGCTAGTGTCACAGACTCCCAGGACCCGTCCTTCCTTGGCTCTGTAAGGTCCCTGGGAGGGGCCCCGTTCAGTGTCATGGCCCTTCTCGGCGATCATGCACTCTCTGTCGGGGTAAAAAGCTGGGCTCTGCCACCTCCTGAAACCACACCTGTCCGAGCCTTCAGCACGTCTGTCTCTCGCCATGGGCCCCTCAGGGACTTCACTTGCGCTGCAGCCCCGGGACTTTCAGAGGGAAACATGCAGCCCCGATCTCCAGTCTGCAGTGACTCTCAGCGAAAAGAGACGGGTTTAATGAACACAGCACAGGAAGGTCTCAGGGCCTTGAAGCTTGGACATTCTCAGTACAAATGAAAATCAAGATTTGATGGTTTTGGCTTTTTTTTAAAGATATGCAGCAAATTAGAGACTTGGTCTAAATTCAGCACACTGAAATTCACTAAAGACAAGTGCAAAGAACATCACTTAGGAAGGAAAAATCAAATGCACAGCTATAGAATGGGGAATAACTGGCGAGGTGGTCATCCTGCTGAAAAGGAGCTGGGGTTATTGTGGGTCACAGATTGAATGAGTCAATGACGTGTTGCTGCTGTGTAAAAGGCTAATATCGTTCTGGGGTGTATTATCAGGAGCAGTGTGTGTGAGATGCAGGAGATAACTGTTCTCCTCTACTCGGCACTGGAGAGGTCACAGCTGCAGTGCTGTGTTTAGTTCGTGGCACCACGCTTTAGGAAAGATGTGGACAAATTGAAGAGTCCAGAGGAGAGCAACAAAAGTGATCAAAAGTTTCGAAAACCTGACCTATGAGGAAAGGACCAAATACGCCCGGTTTCTTGAACTGGGCAGGTTTAGTCTGGAGAGAAGACGGCTGAGGAGCACTTGCTAACTGTCTTCAACTATGTGAGGGGGTTATAAAGAGGATGGGGATCAGTGGTTCTCCATGTCCACGGATGGTAGGAGAAGCAGTAACGGGTGTATTATGCAGCGAGGGAGATTGAGGTTCAATGTCAGGGAAATCTTTCTCTAAGGCTATTTCAGTCTGGAACAGGCTTCCAAGGGAGGTGGGGGAATCCCCGTCATTGGAAGTTTTAAAAAACAAGTTTGACAAACTCCTGTCAGGGATGCTCTTGGTGTCCTTGGTCCTACCACAGTGCAGGGGGCTGCACTAGCTACCTCTTGCAGTCCCTTCCAGCCCCACATTTCTAGGATTCCATGACCAGCTGTGGGAAAATGAGGGGCTTGGGGAATGGGACACAGATCTTTTCCCCTCTACAGGGTGCCGGCTCCAAGCTGGCCACAGGGCGGGGCACTGCCTGCCTCAGGGGATGGGGAAATGGTTAAAGGACTTTTCCCACCTAGGTGGCATCAGTTAGATTTTGGCCACAAGTTGAGTGGCTCAGTGGGGCTTGGGAGTGGGCTCAGGGGCAGCTGGTGAATTCTCAAGTGGGGTGTAGCAGAAACCCCTGGGGCTGCCCCGCACCATAACTTCCCCTTAGCCTCACACCTCTGGGACGGCTTCAACCATCCCCCTAGTTCCAGCTTATCTCCCCTGCATAGTGCAATCAAGGGAAGAAAGGGAGCCTGGATGGGCAGGTGGCCAAGGAGACACGGGATGTGACATTCAGCAAACAAAGCCTTTCATGGGAAATTCCTAAGAACTGGGAGGGCCTCTTCAGTGTCACCTTCTCGGGGATCACACACTCACTCTCTGTCGGGGTAAAGAGCTGGGCTCCACCAGCTCCTGCAACCGCACCTGTCTGAGCCTTCAGCACGTCTGTCTCTCTCCATGGGCCCCCTCGGGGAGTCAACTCTCGCTGGAGCCCTGGGACCTCCAGAGGGAACCATGCGATCCCGAACTCCAGACTGCAGTGAAAAAAGACGGGTTTAATGAGCACAGCACATGACGGTCTCATGGCCTTGAAGCTTGGACAGTCTCAGTAGAGTACAGCTGGGCCTGTCCCAGTCCACATGGGCTTAGGCTGCTCTTTTTCCCCAGTCCAGGATCCCCCTCCTACCAGCTGACCACCCTTTATCCTATTCCCACAAAAGTCCTTTCTCTGTCCTTTATTCTTTATTCTTCTTTCCTGGGTACAGAGATATACTGGACCCCCTGTCTCCCATCCAACTGGCCAGAACTGTCTGCGGCTGCCTTCCAGA
Source organism: Emydura macquarii macquarii (assembly GCF_026122565.2). Classification (NCBI taxonomy): domain Eukaryota; kingdom Metazoa; phylum Chordata; order Testudines; family Chelidae; genus Emydura; species Emydura macquarii. Next base: position 17,465 of record NW_027133739.1, read on the forward strand.
TCACCGGGGCCCTCTTTCTTCACCTCCTTTGTCCTCCCATTGGCCAGAACAGGCTGGCTTCCAAGATGGGGCATCCTCCGTGTCTTGGGTTGCTAAGTTCCACATTGCCCACGCTGTTCCCCGGGGTCCAGCATCCTAGGCAAGGTCACACCTGGTCCTCTACAACAGCAAATGCCCTTTCCTACCTCCTCATTAAACCAACACACAGGGAAATGGAGACACAAGCCCTCTTCATGCAAACCATGAAGAACGTAAGAAAAATCCCTCACTCCGGCATAGCTAGAGGCAAGGAACTGGGCCAGGATCATGCCCTCACTCGTCCCACCCACTGCTGCCCCACAAGGAAATGCCCATTTCCGCAGGATCCCTCGGCATCAGGGGATCACTCTGCAGGGCTGGCAGAAGCACACCGTGATCTGATCACAGTCTGAGGCTGAGCCGCCGTGTTTGCCCAGGGTGATTTTCAGCTCTGAGCTCCTCACAAAAGGATGAAATGAAGAGCTGAGTGAAGAAGGAAACCCTCACGAGGCAGCAGAACGCACGCGGGAAACCTGTCCTGCTGAGTAATAAAGGCTGGTCTGAGGGGGATGGATCCCTTCAGAGGTGCCAGGACAAGCTCCTCAGCCCAGCCCCTCACCCCTGGCTCTGACCTGTCAGACAGGGGTGCTGGGCTCAGCGATTGGCTTGTAAACCAGGGCTCGTGGCTTTGATTCCCACTTGGCCAAGGGGTTCAGCTCTCAAGGGATCGCCTCTCTGCGCTGATGGGCTGGGGACACACATGGGCCACAGACTGGACGGTGAAACCCTCTCCTCTGTGTCAGGTTGTTCACACTCAGTCCTGACTCACATGCAGCCTGGTCACCTCCCTGTGACTGCAGAGCGACAGGTTCATCCCCGCACACAGCCGTGTGTTGTCAGTGTGCAGTTGTCAGCGTAGGCTGTGTGCCTGTGCCCCCCGGGTAGGTGCTGTCCCAGCTCTGCACAGGTAGCCAAGACGGCGCTCACGATCGGATGAATCAACACGACCACGGATTAGCTGAGCAAGGAAGGCACCGAGCCAGCTTTATTGCAGTTGAAGCACAATGAGAAGCGACCTGTAGAGTATCGACAGGTACACTTCAAATACGAGTGCTCCGTTACCATGGACATGGCACAACTTAATGGCGGGACTGTCCATTATCCCCTAGGCTGGACGACATTGTTCCCTCTGACTCCCTCTTTCATACACTGCTACAGACAGTTTCGTTCTGCCCCTTCGACATAGGTAGTTGCCACCCTCTTGACGCAGTCTGATACCACCCCTCACCTTGCACTGGATGGTTCGGGCAAAACAACTCTGTTTGTCGTCTGATCAGACATTTCTATCCATCCAAGTGTCATTTCAGGGGGTCAGGTGGCCCTTGTTATCTCTCTGCTCCTAGGACCTTCTGTCTCTGCTATATATTTTTAGATAGTAGTCATGGTGTGATAGTTGTAATGTTTGGAAATATCTGTGTTTGCAGTATCAGCTCTTGCCCGTTTCAGTGAGATTGTAAGTTCACAGCCTGACTCCTGTTTCCTTGGCTTTGTCACAGACTTGAGCAACCTTTTGCCTTAGCCTGTTATGCGAGAATTCAGGCATCATGCTCTCACTTTCTACTAGACCATGTAATGAATGGAAACAGTTCTCAGAGTTTTCAGTTCTCAGACATTAGGGTGCACAAGAGGCCCTCGTGTGAGGGGACTGAGGAGCCCCAGATAACGGGGGGCTGAATGTCAGGATTGACAGCTATCGATAGACATGTGGGGGCAGTGAGGAGGGAACCAAGGGCTGGGCTAGCAGAGGGTTGAGAGTTGGGAGTGAGGGGTGCCAGCAGAATGGGGGGGGCAGGGCTGGGCTAGCAGGGCTATGGATTGGGATTAGAGATCACTGGCACAGCTGTTTAAAGCTCACAACTTGGCCAACACAACTGTGGTTTCTCTACTCCACACCCAGCTGGCAGCTTATCTCCTTTTACTCCCAGTTCTTTGTTTGCTGAGTCACATCCCGCATCTGCCTGGCTCCCTGCCCAGCTGGGCTCCATATAAAGGACATGAAGGCAGGAGGAGGCTCAGCGACTTTTATTTCAGCAGCGATCTGGATCCAGCTCTCGGACAGGAGCCTCAGTCCCACGATAAGGTGAGCTGATGACCCAGCTGAGGTCAGGTGCTGAGACGTCTGTAATATTCAGCTTCAGGGTCGGCTGATGTTCACCTGAATTCAAGTGGCTAAACTTGGAGCAGCTGCGAGACACAATTCTGGGTCTCTAGCCCCAGTTATGTGAAGGGAGCGGGGTCTAGTGGTTATAGCACTGGTGGTCTGAGATTCAGGACTTTTGCTTATAGGAAAGACTATGCCATCTAGTCACTAACTAGAGAATAAGGATATTACTGGGTAAGGGTCCTTCAATGGTAACAGATCCTGCAGACCCGCAGAGAATTATACCTGGAGCCTAACGATTTGGGAAAGGTGGGTTACACCCGAAGCCCTACGGACTGGGAATGGGTGACCTGAGCTCTGGAGCGTGAATTGGGTACGGGTAGGTGCCTTCCCCCGGAGCCCTACGGATTGGGAAAGGGTGGGGGGCCTTAACCGGGTTATGCCTTTAGCCCTACGGATTGGGGTGAAGGTGGATGTCCTAGTGTGTGGGTAACAATTCGAGCAGTGGGCTTGGCTGACCCCACTATGGCTCCTCTGAGCGCTGGAGCAGGAGTTTCCACCCGTTAGATCTTATCTCTGAGCCGCAGAATTTCAAAATGCAAAGCGGGTGAGAGGGTTGGGTCAGTTCTCTCATTGAAAGCGTCTCTTTGAAGGGCAATAAAATAAGGAGGCTGGGTTGAGAGAACACGATCGCCAGAAGGCAACATTCAGTGTCCTATGCTGTGCAAAGCTGGTGTGACTGTCCGACTAGCGCAACTTGGGTCCCCTGCGGGATACTTATAATCCATTGGAACCAAGCGCACGAGCTGCTACTGGAGAACTTTGGCTGGGATTTGGAAAGGGGCCTAAGGGAGTTAGGGGATCTCTTCTGGGATTTGGGCACCTAACTCTGAGAGGCCCCTTTCAAAATCCCAGCTCAGCTTCCCCATCTGGCAGACTCATAAACATCTGGGGATCAGCTATGAGACAGATGGTAGCACATGCTGAAAGATGGGTTACACACAGGTTCTGAGTGTGGGGATGTCTCCAGGGATTAGTTTTGAGGGGGGATCCATTGTCTAACCAACGGGGAAATTTGAGACCCTTCTTTGCCTCGCTGCATCTCTTCCGTGCCCATTTTCACAAGAAGCCCTGCAGAGCTGGGGTGTTCACACTCTGAACCACCCTGGCTGAATGTCCTACTGCCAGAAAAAATCATAGATTTATACATTTTAAAGCCGAAAATGTCCTTCCATCATTTAGTCAGACTTTCTGTATAACACAGGCCAGAGAATTTCACCCAGTTACCTCTGTACTGAGCCAAATCACTTGTGTTTGCTAAAGCATCTTGCACAGAAGGATCTAGTTTGGATTGGAAGCCATCCAGAGATGGAGAAGGTGGAGTTTTTCCCCTTGTTCATTTCTTCCAATGATTACTCATCCGCACCATTAAAAACTGGTGCCTTATTTCTAATTTGAATGAGCTAACTTTAATTTTCCAGCCGTTGCTTCTTACTCTGCCTTAATCCACGTGATTAAAGAGACATTGAGTATCTGGAGTTTTCTCCCCATGAACGTTCTTATACACTGTCATCAGGTCTCCTCTCAGTTTTCTTGCAGATCAATTAACAGATTGAGCTCTTTAATTCTCTCACTGTCAGTCATTATCTTCAGCCCTTCAACCACTTTTGTGGCTCTTTTAGAATCACAGAAGATGAGGGTTGGAAGCGACTACAGGAGGTCACCTAGTCCAACTGCCTGCTCAGAGCAGCACTTCCTTTCTGCATCTCCTATTTATCAACATCCTTTTCAAAGGCGGACCCAGAACTTCAGGCAGTATTTGCATCATGCCAGGATCAGTCCCACCAATGCCATACACATGGGCAAAGTCACCTTCCTGCTCCTACAGTCTAAACTATGGCTAGAGTGAAACAACTGCAGAAGGAAAGAGAAGGAAAGGGTTTAAACAGTTCCAGAGGGGTAGCCGTGTTAATCTGCATACAGCAAAAACAACAAGAGTTCTGTGGCACTTTAAAGACTAACAAAGTTAATTTTTGCAGACATACACTTTCATGAGACTAAGCTCATTCTTCAGATGCAGGGTTTAAATTCAATCCATCTTCTATTTATCTGCCATGTAAAGAGATCCAGCATTGTTGTTTTCCATGAAAGAGCTGAGGACAAAACAAACAAACAAACAAAAAGGTTGAATACAGAGTTGTAGCTGTGTGGGTCCCAGGATATAAGAGAGAAAAGGTGTGTGAGGTCCTATATTTTACTGGACCAGTTTACGTAGGTGAGAGAGACGAGCTTTCAAATTTACACAGAGCTCTTTTCCAAGTCTTGACGTTTCTCTATCTCACCCACAGAAATTGGTGCAATAAAAGATATTATCAGACCTATTTTGTCATTCAAAATAATAGTTGGCTGTCAGAGTCAAGTTCTTATGCTTTGCACAAAATAAAACAAATCCACCATTGACTCCTTATCAGTCCAAACTGTGTTTCATTGAGTACATTGCAGGTGTGTAAAAAGAGATTTCAAAGTGCACTGATACCATGGGCTTGAGTGAGGTATAAAAGAGCAAACATGACACTGTAGCTAAAAGAGATAACATGATCCTCAGATGGGTAAAGGGGGGTATATCAGTGATGAGCCAGCAGATGACTTAACCCATGTATAGGGTATTGGTGGCACAGTTCCAATATCTCCATTTGAAAACGGATGTTACCACATAGGAAAAACTGCTCTAGCGATGATTTGTGGTCTGGAAAAAAGTGCCTTAGAGTGAGAGATGAAAGAAGATCACACTATTTAGTTTTTGCAAGATGGGGTTGACAGATGTCTTGATCGTGATCTCCGGCGGACTATCTGGAGGGATCACTTCAAATAATTAGAAAGCTTTCTAAAGTGATAGCAAAAGCACAGAATGAGACGCAGTGACTGGAAGCTGAAGCTAGACTGATTCAGACAGGAAATAAAGTGGAAATATTTAAGGGAGGGTAACTAAACCTGGGGATAACTCAGATAGCGATCGGGTGCATTCCCCATCACGGGGATCTCTAAAGGGACACGGCTGTCTTTCAAAAAGATCATATGGGGCTGTACTCTGCAGCACTTCACATGATATGATCATAATAGGCTCCTAAGGGCCTGAAAGTCGACCAAGTCATTGAAAAGCCAAAAGCTTCATCTTTAAATACTAACAAATCAATGTGGAGTCACTCATGTGCCTCACCAACTACAGCCTTTAGTGCCCTTTATACAGTCTGAGATTCAGTAGGATTTGGACTCCTAACTCCCTTAGACATCTGTGGAAATCCCACTCGATAGTCCTATGGGCCTATATTAAATGTTACTTTTCTCTGAAACAGATACATGAAGAAGAAAACGGTTGTCTTGGTCCTCCTATCTAGGCACTGCCTGTAGCTTCCTCTTGCCACTGAAGGAAGAAATCCAAATCGCCAGGTGCTCTAGAGGAGAAAGTGGAAGAAGCTGTGACAATGTCTCAGGTGAGGAAGGTAAATTATTTATCTTACAGAAAATTGTGTTGGTCGACGCAAAATAGACGTGTCGCAAAATAGACACAGGTAGAACCTTGCCTGAGGTTTCTAGCACAGCCGTGATACAAATATATAGACTGACTCTTGGGAAACCGCTGAGGGACTTGTGCTATCTGTTCACAGGTCTCACATCTCCACTTCCTGGCAGCCTTTGGAGAGATGAGATATTGTATTTGCCTTTTATTTGTTGATTTGATTTGATTTTTTTAGGAACCTATAAAAATCCGGCTTTCCCAGGAGCTCTCGGAAGGTGAGAAACAAGCCACTGAGAAGAGAAAGGTGAAAGTCCTGCGGTGCCTCAACAGCCTTGGCATTGCCTGTGATGAGGTACGGGCCCATCATGCCCCATAGCGCTAAGGAGGATGATCTCGCAGGTTAGCCATGTGGATGGTGACTGAGGTGCCTGGTACAGTGGGAGGAAATGCCTCCAAAATGCTGCCCCATGGAAATGTTCCCCTGGCCATGTTACATTCCCAAAGCACCAGGGGGGCAATCCATGGCCACCGACACACAACCCTTTTATCCTCTGGAAAGGCTCAAACTTGGGGGCCTTCAGTGCTAAAGCAGAAGCTCCTGCCCCTTCAACTAACGGAGTAATGCCCTTAGAAGTGCAGTAAGGAGCTTGCTGTGACTATCCTTGCAGTGGGGAGCAATGGGGGCAAGAAACCTAGCTGGCTTCAAGATAAGTGTATGGAGAGGATGGTATGATGGGACAGCCTAAACTGGCAATTAACTGATCTTTCAGGACTAGCGGTAAATATGCCCAATGGCCTGTGATGGGACGTTACATGAGGTGGGTTCTGAATTACTACAGAGAATTCTTTCTGGGTGTCTGACTGGTGAGTCTTGCCCACATGCTCAGGGTTTAACTGATCGCCATATCTGGGGTTGGGAAGGCATTTTCCCCCAGGGCAGATTAGCAGTCTCTGGTGGTTTTTGCCTTCCTCTGCAGCATGGGGCACGGCTCACTTGTTGGTGGATTCTCTGTCCCGTGGAGGCTTCAAACCATGATTTGAGGACTTCAGTAACTCAGTCATAGGTCAGGGTCTATCACAGGAGTGGGCGGGTGAGGTTCTGTGGCCTGCCTTGTGCAGGTCAGACTAGATGATCATAATGGTCCCTTCTGACCTTTATGTCTATGAGTCTCTGGAGGGCACCATGTTCACGTGAATATAGTACTGCTTCCTAGAGACCCTTTGTGGAGTGTGCGTATATTCCATTGTGATTGTGAAGCCAGACAGAGCCTACAGCAGAGAACAGATGGGAAGGGGACATTAGAGCATAGATAGCGTTAGAGGAATAAAGAGTTGGGTGAGCGATTGATACTCATCTGCCTCATTATTAACATCGGTAACAAACTTTCTACATGATCATAGCCCCCCCCCTGCGTGTTGAACCCAACAGAGGGTAAAAACCGACAACTGCTGCCCAGCTGCTGTGGTAATTCTGTTAGCTGGCATGGTGGAGACATGTGAGAAGCCTCCCAGGAGCTCCTGTGGACCTGACCATTAGATGGCATTGCAAGTCTCAGCCTACGAGTCTTCCACTGCTTCCTCCTCACAGTAATTTTCCTTCAGCTCAAGGAAGGAAATCAACTGTGAGGAGTTTTTTGGTGCTCAGGGTCCAGTATTCATTGGTGACTCATTTGTCACTAGTCTTGTTTGTGCATTAGAATTACAGTGGGCTGATGTTTTGCTTTCAATACATTTTTTAATGAAAAATGTCTTTTTTGTGAAAACAGAAATGTCCCTTTTTCAAAAATATGTTTAAAAAACTTTTGAAATAAGGAGATCCTAAAAATTGTTTGGGGGGCAATCAGGTGATGAGGGATTGTTTTGTGGGTTTTCCTGTTTTGGACAAATACTTCCCCTTTAATTTTTTTTGATAAACATTTTGGCCCCTCCAAAAAAGAAAACAATTTTTTTAATGGGAAAAAAATCATTTCTTGAGCAGCTGCATTTCATATGTTATTTTGGACACTAAGAATAGTCCTTCTACATTACACATGTTTGTTCAAACAAAAAAACCTCACTCCCATAAATCATGGAGCGCCAGGGGGCCTGAACATCAAGGACAGTAAAGAGCTCTAGTAAGTTTGAGCCAGATTTCAAGTGCAATGGAAATCATTGGGACTTAGGCACCTAAATAGCTCAGGTGCTTCTGAAATGCCCTCTAGGCACTTATCTGCATCCCTCTGAAAATTGTGGCCCTGGTCTGGGGGTTGGTGCATAGGATTCTAAGCACAAAGGCTCAGAGTTTCAAGGTGCCCAAAGGGATGCTGGGCTACCACTGTGTGATTAGGGCTGAAAATGCAGGATAAATGCATTTACTCTTGACACAGAAAGGGACACAAGTCGTTAGGCACCAGATAAGGGATGCTTCCTAACACACGGCAAACAAGTCTTGGAACTTGAGGCTCCCTCTGTGAATTGCTTGAAAGGATCTGGACCAAGAGCTGAAGAGTAGAGACCTATCAACATTCCTAGTTCATTTGTCGTTCTCTCTTTTCCCTCCCGCAGAATAACATGCCCACTATCGCCGTCCTAGGATCCGGCGGAGGTCTGCGGGCCATGATCGCCCTGCTGGGAACCTTGGTGGAGATGAAGAATCAGGGCCTGTTGGACGCTGTCATGTACCTGTGTGGGGTATCGGGTTCCACCTGGTAGGCGCATGTCGGTAGCCGTGCGAATGAGCTGGTTTCCCTGCCCAGAGTTGGTGCTCACTGGGGCATTCTGAGTGTTCGTTAGCTCTGTACATTGTCAAGGCGTTACGGGTGAGATTTTCAAAAGTGCCTAGAGGTGTCTGCACTGCAGACAGGGGGTGTGATGTGGCAGGCATAGACATCCCCGAGCTAGCTTTAACCTCGCTGGCTCGGGAACCGATGGCAGAGAAGCTCTGGGCCTACTGCACGGGCTGTACAAAGCTGCCTAGGAGCCTGGGTCCTTGCCAGGCAGCTGGCCCTCACTGACAGCCGTGCTGCCACATTGCACTGCAAGTGGCTGGGTCAAAGCTAGCGCAGGCCGGTCTACACACGCTGCTGTCACACCCCTGACTGCAGGACAGATGTGTGCTAAGGGACTGACCCTTTGACTTGCAACGAGACGTGTGCTCCTCCGTCTGCACTGGAAATCCCAGCATTAGCTAGAGCAGATGGGAAAGGGTGCAGGGGGAAACAGAGCTGAAGTGACACGTTCAAGTTGCAGATCTGAGCCTAGAACGCTTGTTGGGCTGGGATTGATTTACACTCCCACAGCTGGGTATAACCGTTCCAGTGAAACCTCAGCTTCAGTTTCCTCAATGCAAAGCTATTTATTGGAAAGCAGGGACACAGACAAACAGCAAAGGCTATACCATGCCTCTGCTTAATAAGCCTCAGTTTCCCAAGCATAGACCCTCAGTAGCTGTGCTGGCCCTACACAGTATCCTGGTTAGCAAACAAAGCAGATATAGCTACCGCTTCTAAGTGGAGACCATTTCCCTTCTTCTTCCTTCTTCTAGGTACTTGGTCTGTTTTCTGAGTCCCTTAAAGCAGGGTGTTGGCTACCATGAAGGCCTCAGGTTCTTCTTCTTGAGTACTTGATCTGTTTAATGGTCCTTTGTGGTAGGGTGTTGGCTACCCCGAGACCTTCTGGTTCCAAAGTCCCTCTTCATATCTGAATTGGTGTGTGTGTGTGTTACCACTGACATCTTCTGTGCAGTCATAATTGCTCCTCCCCATGTCATAGACCCTGTACTGACAGTGTAGTTTCCCCATTAGCTGAAAAAACGCCCTGGGCTCTGGGTCAGGCCTGATTAGCGTGCTCAGCTCCGTGGGGTAGAGTCAGAATGGCTCATGCATGCTTCATCGGTCCCACAGCAGCCGATAATGGAGATTCTCCAGAGCTCAGAGCGGCAGGGGCCGTGGCTTTCAGCAGAGTCTCTTACCTCTATCCTTGTTGTTGCTGTAAATTTCCCAGTGGCCACGGATGAAGTCATAGTTAAGTCACAGATTTGTTACCATGTCAGTGTGCTCATTATAATTCCCTGTATTCAAATAAAAGCAATGAAGATTAAAAGGGGTAAGAGGGATCCTATTTCCTTAGTCTCAGCCATCTCTGTTCTGGTTCATTTAAAGGTCCATGTCCCTCCTCTACAATGACAAGGACTGGACAGAGAATGTGCAGAACTTGGAAAAAACACTGTGTGACGCACTTGTCAAAGATTCATGGAGTCAGCAAGAGGCATACGATATTGTTAGCAAAGCAGCTGAGGATGAGCGCTTCTCTCTGACAGACGTCTGGGCCTCTTTCTGGGTCTATCGAACATTAGAGCAGGTGGGTTGCTGGTTAAATCCAGAGTGGATCCCCTGAGAAGTCAAAGGGTTTACTTAATATTTTCCTTTGTGTTCCTCTCAATCTCTGATGGGATGGATTGCACCGTCAGCAAGTTGCAGATGACACTGATCTGGGGGGAGTGGAAGACATGCTGGGATACGTAGGGATAGGATACAGAGTGACCTAGACGAAATGGAGGGTTGGGCCAAAAGAAATCTGATGAGGTTCAACAAGGACAAGTGCAGAGTCCTGCACTTAGGACGGAAGAATCCCATGCACTGCTACAGACTGGGAACTGACGAGCTAGGCAGCAGTTCTGCAGAAAAGGACCTGGGGGTTACAGTGAACAAGAAGCTGGAGATGAGACAGCAGGGAGCTCTTGTGGCTAAGAAGGTTAATGTCATATTGAGCTGCATTAGTAGGAGCATTGCCAGCAGATTGAGGGAAGTGATTATTCCCCTCTATTCAGCACCGGTGAGGCCACATTTGGAGTTTTGTGTCCTGTTTTGGGCTGCCCACTACAAAAAGGATGTGGACAAATTGGAAAGAGTTCAGCGGAGGGCAATGAAAATGATTAGGGGGCTGGAGCACGTTACATGAGGAGAAGCTGAGGGCACTTTGCTTATTTGGTCTGCAGCAGAGAAGAGTGAGGGGGGATTTAATAGCGGCTTTCAACCACCTGAAGTGAGGTTCCAGGGAGGATGGAGCTAGGCTGTTCTCAGTCATAGTAGATGATGGAACAAGGAGCAATGGTCTCAAGTTGCAGTTGGGGAGGTCTAGCTTGGGTATTAGTAAAAAGTTTTTCACTAGGAGGATGGTGAAGCACTGGAATCGGTTACCTAGGGAGGTGGTGGAATCTCGATCCTTAGACGTTTTTAAGGTGTGGCTTGATAAAGCCCTCGATGGGATGATTTAGTTGGGGTTGGCCCTACTTTGAGCAGGGAGTTAGACTAGATGACCTTCTGAGGTCCTTTCCAAGCCTAATCTTCTATGATTCTATGACTTCAAGCCTGTTTACGGGATTTGGATACACAGTTCCCATTAAAGTGAGTGGGAATTTAGCCTCTAACTCTCTTAGTTTGTTTTGAAAAAAATGTCACCCTAGCATCTGATCCTCAGTTTTGAATTTTTAATAAAGGATTCTTGAATCTAACAGAGGAAAGTTCTAACTTGATCCAATGGATGGATGTTGAAGTTAAAGAAATTTAGACTGGAAAATAGGTGTACATTTTTGACAGTCAGAGTAATTAACTATTGGAATGACTTGCCATGGGTTGTGGCGATTTGTCCACTACGGACCATTTTAAAATCAGTATTGTATGTTTTTCTAAAAGATTATTAAACCCAAAACTATTTTTTTAGGATTTTTTTTTTGTTAGTTTCAGGTCATTTCTGGAGAGGTTTTTTTTTTTTAAATTTAGCTACATTTTCAAATGAAATACCATTTCAAAGCGGAAAGTTGAAACATTTCATTTCAAAGTGGCCAAAACAAACCATTTAAACGTATTTTGAAATTTTTTTCTCAGATGAAAGAATTCACCAAATTCGACCTCCATTCACAAATAATGTCAATGCGCTGAAAATGAATTTTTCATTGAATTTGTTGTTTGCCAAAAAAAGGCCTTGCTTTACTGCTCCCTAACTCCTATTAATTGTGATGGAACTCAGGCCATGTCTACACCAGAGCTGGAAGTGTAATTCCCAGTTCAAGGAGACACACCCACGTGAGCTCTGATTGAGACCCTATGTACGAACCAGGATGGGTAGCTACACTGATATTCTTATTCTACTAGCATGGATATGTCTCCTTGAGCTGGTAATCAGACCTTCCTTCTCCATGACAGGTAATTCCCTAGGTACTTTCCTTGCTTAGGTGCTTTTGAAAAGCTCTTTATGTGTTGATCTGCATCTTTAGGTGCCTAATTCCCTGAGGTCCATTTGCAAGTATCCATCATGGAATGTAAACACGCTGTTGTTTGTCCATACAGTGCATGCTAGAATAAGGCAACAACAACAAAGATGAGGATTGTGTCAGTAAAAAGGGTCTTTTCTAATTCCTAGCCTGAACTAATTAGACAGGAATGGAATTGCTGGGAACATCACCACAACGTGGGTCTTTCTGTGCTAATCTATTCTTACCTTTCCAGTACGATCAGACCAAGTTATCACAACACCACGAGGCCTCTGAAAATGGGACAAATCCTTACCCCATCTATGCAGCAGTGGAAGCAAAGAAAGTGGATACAACAGATGTAAACAGCCCAGGTAAAAGAATAACACATTGGTGTTATTAGTGAGAGCAACCATGCCTGAAATTTCAAGTCCTCTAATGAAAAATAAATACTGATGTTGCCTCCTGTCCTTTCTCCTTCTATAAACCCTTCGAGGTGGAGTCACTATTTTCTTGAGCTAAATTAAATCTAACTAAGTATTTTTCAGTCTAAAAATGACCTATTTAGAAAACATGGGGGGTTGCATAATCCTGTCAACTTTATATATATATATATATATATATATATATATATATATATATATACACATTTTCAAACACATTTTATATTGAGGACTTTACCAAAATGGTTATCGATGTTCTTCAGAAAGCGAATAATTTGTCACTGTCAGGTAATGAATAATTTCCTTCACTATTTCAATAGCAACTTTGAAAACATTTTCAAAACAAATGCCTATCAAATCAGTTTTTGATAAATTGCTAAAGGAATTTTTAAAAGAATCAATTTAGAAAATGAAAAGAATTTGGAAAACTTCAGAAAATCTTTTCAAATTGATTGTTGGTTTCTTGGATGGTGGGTGGAGAGTGGCCATGATGGCCACCAGAGGAATTCTGGGGTATGCAAGGACAGCACATGTTGGCCTAGGGAGGAAACAGCAGATCGTAGAGGTCACCATAGAAAATGGCATGAAAATGACCATGGATGAAAGAACAAACTGAAAAATGAGGCGCGATTCACTGGTGGAGGAAACAGAGTGCAGGGGTGGGGGGATGACAAATCATTGCCTTCAGCCAGAAAGGGGACAAGAAACTGACTTGAAAGGATCCTTTTTTCAAACCTTATGTATGTTTCACAGGGACCTGGTTTGAATTCACCCCCCACGAATCTGGCTTTCCTGGCCTAGGGGCATTTGTGTGCACTGAAGGCTTGGGAAGCAAATTTGATAATGGGACGTTGAAAGAAAAAAAGGAAGAGAAAAATATCTGCTACCTGCAAGGTGAGCATTCAAGATTAGGATTCTTAGCTGATAGATAGACAGACAGACAGACAGATGTTGCAGCATATTATTCTAATGCAGCACAAGGTCTACCTCACGTTGTAGATGTGTCAGGAATGTTTCCAGCCACCCAACCTTGTATGTCTCATCTCAATCTCAGAGATCTCTTGCAGCTGCTAGTATCTATCCAGCTTTTCTTCAAACTCATTCTTCCTTCCATAACCTCACCCCTATTTCTACCCTACTCATGACATTCACTCACATATAACACCCTTTGCTCACCCTTCATCCACCACCTCATATTTTCTTCAATCCACTTAGCAATTTCTGAAACGTGGTTAATATTAATATAGATTGTGGATCCCATGCACAGATCTCAACATGCTTTTCAAAAGTTTAGTGAGCATCGAGATATTCATTTTACAGAGAAGGAAACGGAGTCCCTGAAAGGAGAAGTGGCTTGTCCAAGATCATGAAGGTTGGAAAAGGGAGGTGAAGGAATAGAGGGCAGGTCTCCTAATGTCAAAGCTACTGTCCTGTTACTAGAGCTGGGGTTTTCTAACGAGCCTAGGGAAGTTAGGAAAACCAACTTGCATTGAATTCTAGGAGGGTTTGGCAGACAACTCCCCAGTCTCCTTTGAAAATCCCAGCCAGGAATATTCATCTTCCTATTAGTTATTACCCAATCTTTGCATGTTCTGGTCTTTGCATGTATTTGTTTGTTTAGACTGGGAATTTCCAAAGGGTCTAAAAGGGTGAGGAGTGTGTGGGCAGGAGGCGGGGAGAGATTTTCAAAGAGACAAAGGACAGTAAAGCACCCAACTCCCACACAAATTCAATGGGCAATGTGGTTGTGATTTCTGAAAGCACCTAAGTGATTTAGGAGCGTAAGGCTCATTTGAATTGAATGGGAATGTGTGCTGCTGAGTCGTTTTAGTACTTTTGGAAATCCCATCCTGGGTGTGTATCTCCCTTAGTCCCTTTAAAATCCCAGCTTCATTCATTCATTCTAATTTGTACTATCCCATTCAAACAGAGCCCATCCTCGGCTCCAGGTGCCTTTGACAATTCTTCAGAATACATCTCCTAATTATCCTGGGGAGAAAAGCTCTTTAAGTGAAAGGGTAGATACGCTCTGGAATAGGCTTCCAAGAGAGGTTGTGGAATCCCCATCACTGGAGGTTTTTAAGAACAGGTTGGACAAATTAGTGCCAGGGATGATCTAAATTTTCTTGGTCCTGTCTCAGTGCAGGGCACTGGAGAATATGACCTATCAAGGTCCCTTCCAGCTCTACATTCCTATAATCCTGAGATAACAGTAAGCCCAGCAGGACTGTAAACATAACAAATCTATTTAACACAGCCGCCAAGAGGACCACCACTGCCTCTTGAGATTGCCCTGTCTCAGCCATCTCTCAACTCACTATGGAGCAGGGATGTCCCAAAAGTTATTAAACTCTCTGGGCACGTATTTTCTGATGCAAAAAACTATTACACTGGAAATTTGTTCACCACCTCTACTTACAATAAGATTGTTTGAGTTATGGATCAACATGTGAATCAAATTGCAAAAAGCACAAAACCCATCAGAGACTGGACTGCCAGTGCCCCTTTGACTTTTCAACCAATCCAAGCAGCTCTTTACATAGTATTAAAGGGAAAGGCTTCCATGCACTCTTACCTGCACTATTGTAAATAAGATCTTTTCCTTTTGTTTTCAGGTTTATGGGGAAGCGCCCTTGCAAAAAAGGAGGAAATAGTAAAATATTTACTAGGTACTGAAATTTCTGTGTACTGAATGAAGGTAGGGTCGGGTCATCAGTTGAATGGGAAAAGGTTCCAAGCAGAAGCGCTACCTCACCATTCTGTAGCAATGACCCTAGATCCCTAGTGTTTATAAGAGTGACACTGTTGTGTGTCAAACAGTCACTGGACCAGCAGTAGCCTAAAGTAGCACATATGTGTCTGCCAGCTGTGGAGTTGTTGGATTTTCAAGGGTGCCAAAGGGAGACAGAGCATCCAACCCTCATTTTTGCATTCCAAAATCTCCACATTATTTTAGATTATTATATCTAATATAGATTAGATTACTATATCTGTTATAGATTATTATTTTCAAAGATGGCTTGGGCATCTGGATCCTAATTTCAGATTTGAAAGTTTCAGTTCAGATGAAATCCTGATTTAGAACTTCAATTCTGGACTCATTCACCCTTGCATAAATCAGGAGTGAATGATTAGCGATTGATGGAATTATCTCTATTTATACCAGTGTACGTGACATCGGCCCATTGTATCGGGGAAATTCAAAACTAGATGGTTCCTGATGATTTTAAAGGGAAGCAAACACTCAAGGACTGACTTCAAGATTTGGGGTGCTGTCTTGAAAACAATGATCAGGCAATGTCTAGATTATAAATGATTCTGGTTTCAGGCTGGTTTTATAAATGATTCTGGTTTCAGGCTGGTTTTACACTTGTGTAACCCCATAGTGATGAATTGTGTCTTCTCTTTACACTACCATCAACCAGGAGGAACACTAATGAAGTCAATGGAGTTACTTCTGAACAGAGCCAGGCTGAAGTGTTTTCCACCAAAACATGCAGTTTTGTCATAATTGGAAACTACCGGGAGAATGGGTCAATTCTGATATAATTTGTATTGAAAATTTTCAAAATGCTACAAAAATCAAAATGGAGTATTTGGTTTCAAATTTATTTTATTTTTTAGTTATCTAGCTAAAAATATAACACATTACCTTATATTTTATATTATATATTTATATGTAGTATCTTATATTACCTTATAATGCTTCACTATTGTTGAAAGGAAACATTTTAATAAGGTCATTTTGATCATTCTGAATCAAGATATTTCACAATTTCAGTTGTCCAAGATACTTTGAGTTTGGACTTTTTGAAACAATTTGATATGGAAAAGAATTTCATAATGTCCAACATTTCTTGAAGGATAGCGATTCTGTTTTCTTACCTGCTCCTCTTCTGAGCTACTCCTGTGCAAATCAGAGAAAAATTGGGCCCCTGATGTCTAGCTCTGTGAGACCCTTAAAGGAAAAAAAAAAGACTCATCTTTAACCCTTATAATCCAAACATGATTTCCTAGGTTTACAGTTAAAGTCTTTAGCTGTGTGAAATGACACATAATGCATGTGTTTTGTTTTTTGTTGTTTAGACCTCTTTTTGAAAGGACTGAGCGGAGAACAGGACAATGCAGAACTTAAAGCAGGTGGGTTATTCTATTTCCGAAACCATAGGCCTGTTTTTTTGAAAACTCACACTGGGTTTATCCTGCCATGACTCCACTGATGTGAAAGGAGCTAGTTCCGATTTGCACCACTGTGAGGAGCTATGTCTACACTACAGCCCCCTTCTCGTAGACACAGTATACAGCGATAGAAAGAGCTTTTGTGCCAGTATATGACCACTAATTCCCCTAGCAACATTAACTACGTCGACAGAATCACTCTTTTGGCTTCATAGTTGCATCTAAACTCAGGTTTTTTTCCATAGTCATGTTGTTTTTTTCACACCCGTGACTGACACAGGTTTGCCTTATAAGTGTAGATCAAGCCAGAGGGGAATCAAGCTATTTACATTAATGACACATGTGATTTCCATGGGTCTCATTCTCCCTTTGTAATGAATGTTAACACTGATAATCTCTGTTTGATGAACTCTTGCCCAGAAAAAAATCACCCTGAAAGCTCATATCTGACCTTCTGTGCATGGGATATTTTACCAGTTATCCAGTTATAGTTAAATGACAATAACCCTCATGTGGACATTCTTGTTCTGGTATAGGAGTGGCTTTCTTGCATTAGCTTAAACCATGTCCAGTGAGATATAAGCTAAAACTAAAAAGGCAAAAATTATTATCCAAAAGAGAGGAGAAGATTCCAAGGCCAGAAGGAACCATTGTGACCATCTACTGCGATCTCCTGTATAACACAGGCCAGAGAACTTCTCCAAAATAATTCCTAGAGCAGTTATTTTTAGAAAAACATCCAATCTCAATTTATAATTGCCAGTGATGGAGACTCCACCATAACCCTGGGTAAGTTTCACCAAGGGTTAATTACTCTCACTGTCAAAAAATGTACACCTTATTGCAAGTCTGAGGATATGTCTACATTCATGGTGGCACTGTCAGAGCCACTGGATCGATTCTGCGGGATCGACTGAGTGGCAGTGGAGACCCGCTCAATTGATCTGGAAGTCAACAGCATTAATCCACCCCCGCAAAAAGGGTAATGCTGTGTACCCCGGAGGGCATTTCCAGTCAGCGCAGCATAGTGGGGATGCCGTGGTAAGTAGAAGTTAGGAAGTCAATGGGAGATACGCAAGATACCTTACATAGCAAGCTTACATAGCTTGTGTATCTCCCGTTGACTGTTGCCAAATTTCGCCTGAATTTGTCTGGCTTTTATGTCCAGCTATTGGATCATGCTATAACTTTAGACGTATCTATAAGTACTTACATCGGAAGCAAATTCCAGATGAGACCAGAAGTTCTTTTGTGGCCTGTGCTATACAGGAGGTCAGAACAGATGATCACAATCGCCCGTTCTGGCCTGAGAAGTTATGAATTGTAATGTAAGAGACAAGGTGGGTGATGTAATATATTTTATGGCCCAACATCTGCTGGTGGAAAGAACAAGCTTTTGAGGTTCACAGAACTCTTCTTCAGATACTGCCTCACCCACCTTGTCTCTTGCATATCCTGGGGCCAACATGAATACCACAACACCTCAAAAAACAATAAATTTTAATGCAAGTTAGATACCTAGGTGTTTTTGAAATCACACTAGGCATCTCCATCTTTTGGCACATAAATATCTCAAAAAAACCTGTTGAATGTCCAAGTCCCATTGGTGCCTTTGGAAGTCTTTGAATTTTCAAAGGAGACCTAGCTTTTTTGGATTTAGGTGCCCAAATACCATTGACATACATGGGTATGTAACTCCCCTAATCTCCATAACAAATGGAAGCCAAGGAACCAGATATTTAAAGGAATTTTAAATCTGGCCCTAACTGACAATCCCAAGGCCATATAGGGAATCAGAGGGGAGCCAGGAAAAGAACCCAAATGTCCTTTTGACCTCCCAGTGATGGGAGGTTTGAAAGCAGAAGGCATTTCAAAGGTGTCCCTGTGAAGTCCAGCTTCTGCAGAAAGGACATTCTGACATTTCAAAATTTAATCACAATGAAACCAAACAATTTCAAAATGTTTGAAAAAAATATTTTCAGGTCAATCAAAGCTTTCCCTTTCGAAAAAGTGGACAAGATTTGTTCTGATTCAGACATTGTTGAAAATTTTACTGTATTCCATATACAATAAAATCAATGTTGGGTACTAAAATTTAAACATTCCATTCTGATAAGGTACTTTTCAACCTAGCAAAACACAATTTTTTCCCCAAAATCATTAAGTTCCAAATTTTGACCAAGGTTGCCACGTTCCATAGTTTGTGAAAAGCAACATGCTAAAGTTGGCATTGTGACTGAATGGCCGTTTCTGATGCAGAATGTGTTGCTAGGACATTTGTAACCAGGTCTGATGTGAAGTCATGAAGTTAAGGCTTCCTTCCCAGCTCCCATCACCAGCCCAAAATCCAAAAGTTCAGTTTATTAACATCTACCCTTCACCCGGCTTGCTATATCCAGTGGAAGCCATTTCCTTAGATGCCCAGAACATTCCCAGGGGCTTTGGGTGTCTCCTTAGCATGCACCAGCGACAAGCAGCATGTACCCTAAAGCAGATAACACTGGAACATGAATGCGGAGTAGCCGTTGACTAGGGAGATCCGGCAGTTGCAGGGTTGGCAGTTTAGTGTGAGCTGCAACGTCTTACAAACTCCATCCGCCATGACAACCCAGCTCCACTCAGAGTTTCTGACACTGGGGTCCTGAACCTCCTCTGGGAGTAGCCCAAGGTGGAGTTATGGGTGACAAAGAGAAATTAAATCTTGATGCAAGGGAGAGCTGGGGATGTGGCCAAAGAGGATGCTGGACTAATCAGGTGGACAGGTGAGGAGGCCTGGTTTTTTTGAGAGGCTGGAAGGTGTGTGAGGTGGTTGTCAGGGAGGTGATAATTAGACATTACTAATGGGCTGGCTGTTTGCTTCTTATACGTGGTCTACAAGAACAACCAAATTGCCTCTTCAGAGCTTAGTCAGCACCAAGCAGTTCAAACCCCAAAGCAGTTGGCATTTGAGCTCCTCTGTCCTTCTCTGTTTGTACCTGTGGAGAATCTGATGATTGCAGGTTTGATTGGAAGCGGGATTTCTTGAGGGCTCCTTGTTCCATTGCAATCCTGCCCCACGTGGGAGTGTCACCCCTTGTGACCCCAAATCTCTGTTGGGAGTTGGCCCGGCTGGAGATGCGCTAGGTACTGAGGATGTTTCAGACTGATTCAAGAAAGAGCCGCAGAGTGGGACAAAAGAGGCCATTGATGGGATCAGGTTGACAGGTGAGGAAGGTACTGCTCATGTTTGAATATTGGACAGGCTGGCAGGGGCAGGCTGTAGGTGTTAGGGGGCCAGAGAGCAGGTAACTACATAACCCTATCAGGTTATTTGATTGTTTCCTATAAAAGAAGTGGCCATGCTTTCATTTGGAAGAGGTAGGTCATTATATTCCTGGGGGCACAAGGCATCAGTCACAGCCTTTGCTAACCTCTCCCCCGCACACAGTGCTGCCAGGCCAGATGACAGTCTGTCCTTTAATGATGGGACTTTCCAATGAATGTAAAAGGCAACGGAAGCTGAGTACCTGCCTCTCTGAGGTTTCCTTAAAAATCATAACCTCGGTCCTTCAAGGTGCTGATGAATAACTTCAGCATCAATGGCAGGATTTTTTAAAGGAGCCTAATGGAATTAAATGCCTGACTTCCACTGAATTCCAGGACAAATTGGGTGCCTAAATCCCTTAGGCTCCTTTGAAAATCGGATCCTAGATCTATAGGGTGGGGACCCATAGGGAATGCACCTCTAACTGGCATGCTTATTTATCTGTACAGGACTCGGGTATTTTTCACATCAGCACAGGAGCTGATGGAAAAGTATTTTCCCTAGGGGTGGAGAAGTGGGGGTTTAGATAATAAACCAAAACCAAGACTGATATTTTTTCTGTTTTCAAAAATTGGCTCTGATCAAACATTTCAGTGCTTGGTCAAATGTATGAGGGAAAAAATTGCTCATTTTCAAAATTAAAAATAAATAGAATTCGCTGTGTCACACAAGAGGTCAGACCAGATGACCCAAATGGTCCCTTCTGGCCTTGGAATCTACCAATATAATATTATTTCACCAAAATGTGCCCTTCCAGTTTTTCTTCTAAGAACCAATTCTTCTTTAACCAAAATGCCCATTTGGTTGAAGAGCCGTTTTTCATGAAATAAATAAGTACATAAATATTTTGAGCAGCCCTCGTCACACCCAGGTGCTCAGACCGGCAGCCAGCTGTCACGGAAATGTGAGTTGTAACCATCACACGTCCCCATCTACTGAGGTGGGGCCTGACGATCTAGGCCCACAGGTACAAATAGATTCAGCAGCCAGGTGTCTGACCCTGCACTGACTGTTGCATCGCTGCCCTCAAGAGGCTTTGGGCACTGGGAACATGAGTCTTTTCTCTCTCAGTCTCCGGGGGCTCACAGGACAGACGGTCATACCATGTTCTCTTTCCCCCCAGGTACTCAGTGCACTTGTGACCGTTGTCGGTGTATCCTCCTCCTGGGGCATCATGTTCAAGCCCCAGACGGGAAAGAAAGCGAGCACATCTTCAGGGAGCTGAAGGAAATCCTGAAAGGCAGGTGGAACTAGATTTACCTCCTGTTCCCGTGTCTAATCATTTAAGGTGTGGTTTTCAAATGGGGTCTAAAACCTACTTCCTTGAGCGCCGTAGGAAATCCCGCTATCAGGTGAATGAATCGCTGCGTGCTTGTTTCCATGACAAAGTCCCTGTATTTGCCAATATTGTCACAAATCCCCAAGGCTGTTGCGATATACGCAGGTCGAGGTTTCCAAAAGGGCCTCAGGGAGTTAGGACCCCAAATCCTATTGCTTTTCATTGGGATCTGGGTACCTAAACTGCCTTTGATTATTCCTGTCCCTTGAACACCTCTAATGAGCTTTCCATCGCTTGCCCCAAACTGAACCTCACTTCACACATTATTTAAGCAGGCAAGAGCAGTGAGAATGTCTATCTGAAGTGCTGTGTAATGAGTGAGACCTGGGGTTCGAAGACCTGGAAAGAAAGAATGATGGACTGCATTGATCTTCTTAAAATGGGATTTGGAGAAATGCTTTATAGTTCACTGTCACTGGCAGCGAGAGGCAAGTAAATAGTTTTGCATCTTCTTTAAAGTTATTTTTTTAACATTTTTTTTTTATTTATTCTGGTATCTGTAAGAATACACCTGTGTCTATAGGTGCCTAAATACTTTCAAAACCCTTCCCGTTGTCTTAGTTTTCAAATAAGAACATAAGAAGTTCCCTAATAAATTAGATCAATGGTTCATCTAGCCCACTACCCTGTCTCTGACAGGCTGGTACCAGACTCATAGACCTTAAGGACAGAAGGGACTAATATGATAATTTAGTCTGACCTGCTGCACAAGGCAGGCCCCAGAACCTCACTGACCCACTCCTGTAATAGACCTCTAACCTATGACTGAGTTACTAAAATCCTCAAATCATGGTTTAAAGACTTCAGGGTACAGAGAATCCACCAACAAGTGACCCGTGCCCCATGCTGCAGAGGAAGGCAAAACCCTCTAGAGACTGCTAATCTGCCCTGGGAGAAAATTCCTTCCCAACCCCAAATACGGCGATCAGCTAAACTCTGATCATGTTGGCAAGACTCACCAGCCAGACACTCAAGAAAGAATTTTCTGTAGTAACTCAGAACCCATCCAATCTAACATCCCTTCACAGGCCATTGGCATATCTACCCCCAGTAGTCAAAGATCAGTCAATTGCCAGACTAGGCTGTCCCATCAGACCATCCCCTTCATAAACTTATCAAGCTCAGTTTTGATGACAGCTAGGTTTCTTGCCCCCACTGCTCCCCTTGGGAGGCTGTTCCATAACTTTATTCCTCTGATGGTTAGAAACCTGCATCTAATGTCAAGTCTAAACTTTCTGATGGCCAGTTTATATCCATTAGTTCTTGTGTCCACACTGGCACTGAACTTAAGTAATTCCTCTCCCTCCCTGGTATTTATCCCTCTGATGTATTTAAGACAGCAATCATATCTCCCCTCAACCTTCTTTTGGTTAGAATAAACAAGCCAAGCTCTTTGAGTCTCCTCTCGTAAGACAGGTTTTCCATTCCTCAGATCATCCTAGTAGCCCTTCTCAGTTTGAATTCATCTTTCTTAAACATGGGAGATCAGAATTGCACACAGCATTCCAGATGAGGTCTTCCAAGTGCCTTTTATAACGGTACTAACACCTCCCTATCTCTACTGGAAATACCTTGCCTGATGCATCCTAAAACCGCATTAGCTTTTTTCACAGCCACATCACGTTGGTGGTTCATAGTCATCCAGTGATCAACATACATGCCCAGGTCCTTCTCTTCCTCTCTCACTTCCAGCCGATCTGTCTGCAGTTTATAGCAAAAATTCTTATTAGTCCCTAAATGCATGACCTTGCACTTTCCACTGGTAAATTTCATCCTATTTCTATTACTACAGTTTACAAGATCATTCAGATCTTCTTCTATGATATCCTGATCTTTCTCTGTATTGGCATATCCTGTATCCTTCTCTGTCCCAGCTTTCTGTCATCGGCAAACCTTATTAGCACATTCCTACTTTTTGTGCAAAGGTCAGTAATAAAAAAATTAAATAAGATTGGTCCCAAGACTGATCCCTGAGAAACTCCACTAATAACCTCCCTCTAGTTGAGAGTTCACCTTTCAGTGTGAACCGTTGTAGTCTCCCCTTTAACTGGTTCCTTATCCAACTTTCAATTTTCATATTAATCCCCATCATTTCCAATTTAACTAATAATTTCCCATGTGGAACTGTATCAAATGCCTTACTGAAATCTAGGTAAATTAGATCCGCTGCATTCCCTTTGTCTAAAAAATCTGTTATCTTCTCAAAAAAGGAGATCAGTTGGTCTGGCACAATCTACCTTTTGTAAAGCCATGTTGTATTTTATCCCAATCACCATTAACCCTGATGTCCTTTACTTTTTCTTTCAACATCTTTTCCAAGACCGTGCATACAACTGAGGTCAAACTAACAGACCTGTAGTTACCTGCATCACGTTTTTTCCCTTTCTTAAAAATAGGAAGTATGTTAACAATTCTCCAGTTATACGGTACAAACCCTGAGTTTACAGATTCATTAAAAGTTCTTGCTAATGGGCTTGCAATTTAACGTGCCAGTTCCTTTAATATTCTTGGAAGGAGATTTTCCGGCCCCCTCAAATTAGTCTCATTAAGCTTTTCGAGTTTGACTTCTACCTCAGATGTGGTAATTTCTACCTCCATATTCTCATTCCCATTAGCCACTCTACCACTATCACCAAGCTCTTCATTAGCCTCATTAAAAACAGAGGCAAAGGATTTGTTTAGATATTGGGTCATGCCTAGATTATCCTCAAACTCCACCCCATTCTCAGTGCTTAGCGGTTCCACTTCTTCTTTCTTTGTTTTCTTCCTCTTTATACGGCTATAGAACCTTTTACTATTGGTTTTAATTCCCTTCGCAAGGTCCAGCTCTGCTTGGCTTTTGGCATTTCTCACTTTATCTCTACATCTCCTGACCTCCAAGAAGTAGCTTTCCTTGCTGATCCCACCCATCTTCCACTCCTTGTAGGCTTTCTGCATTTTCTTAATCATCTGTCTGAGATGCTTGCTCATCAAGCTTGGTCTTCAACTCTTGGCTATGATTTTTTTCCCCTTCCTTGGGATGCAGGTTTCAGATAGTTCCTGCAACTTTGACTTGAAATAATTCCAAGCCTCTACTGCCTTTAGATCCATGAGTTCTTCAGTCCAGTCCACTTCCCCAACTAATTCCCTTAATTTTTTTTAAAGTTAGCCCTTTTGAAGTCAAAGACCTGAGCCACAGATCTGTTTTTGTTTTTCCTTGCATTTAGTCTCAAGTGAATGTCTCTGTCTTATCAATTCCATCCCTTCTAATTTCTTTACAGTTTACCTCATTATTGATATACAATGCTATTCCATCACCTTTGCTTTTATTTCTGTCTATCCTAAACAGCAGATAACCGTCAATACATGTACATCAGTTGTGACTACTATTCCACCATGTTTCTGTTATCCCTATAATATCTGGTTTCTCTTCCTCCACCAGTACTTCTAGTTCCTCCATTTTATTACCAAACTTCTCTCATTGGTGTACACATTCTTAATTTTTGCTGTTTGGCTTCGCTCACATTCCTTACCCCATTTGGCACAGTCATTCTACCATCAGTATCAGCTATTAGACTGGTATCTACACTACCCTTCCTCTTATTGTTCATTCTCCTACCCACTACTGTGTCCTTTCTTAGCTCATTTTCTCTCTCTCCCATGGGGAGTGTACAGAAAAGGGCAGTTTTGCACAAATCTACCTCTGACTTCCCCTCGTGGCTTCTGGCAATCAGAGGTTTGTGGTTGCCCCAAGCACGCATTATCTCCCTGGTTATCTTAGCTAATAGCCATTGGACCTATCCTCTGTGAAATTATTTAGATCTTTTTTAACTTACTTGTTCTTTTGGCCTTTACAACATCTCACTGCAATGAGTTCCACAGGTTTATTGTGCATTGTGTGAAAAACGTATTTCATTTGTCTTGTATTAAACTGGCTGCCGGTTAATTTCATCGGGTGAGTCACAATAGCCAGACACACATACCCTCAGTCAAAAAAGTGTAAAGTTTCTCTGCTGTATTTTTGGAATTGCTTCTCCCAACTGGACAACACTGCCTCAGTCTTATCCAAGCTGAAGGCCATATATTCACAGATGTACATTGTGGGCTTTAGTGCAGTTATTCTGAATTACACCAGCTGAGTATCTGGCCCTGCATCTCCACCAGTTAGTTGATGTCCATGTCCTACTCTTTGAGACAGTTGAGTGCTCTGGCTAGGTCGGATGAGATGGAGATACAAAGCTGGGTGTCAGACACTGCACCTGCCTTATATGCATGATAGACATTAAGAGTGACAAGATGGAATCCCATAGAACTCCTCAGGTAGGTGAGAGAGCAACAACTTTCATACTGAGATTTTGACTCCGGGGGGGTCAAAAACCCCTCATGAAGTACAGTATCATAGATTCATAGGTTCCCAGGCCAGAAGAGACCATTGTGATCTTCTCATCTGACCTCCTGTACAGCAAAGGCCAGAGAACTTTCCAAAATAATTTGGATAACAGATCTTTTAGAGAAACAGCCAATCCTAACTTAAAAATTTCCAGTGATGGAAAATCAAGCACAAGCCTTGGTAAATTGTTCTGATGGTTAATTACTTCTTCACACAATGCACAGTCAACCTGTGGAACCCTTCGCCAAGGGATGCTAAAAGTGTAACTGGATTAAAAAAAATTGGATCAGTTCCTGGAGGAAAGGTCCATTAATGGCTATTAGCCAAGATGGTCAGGGATACAACCCAATGCTCTAGATGTCCCTAAACATCTGATTGGTAGAAGCTGGGACTGGATGACAGGAGATCACTCAATTAATTGCCAGTACTGTTCATTCTCTCTGAAGCACCTGACATTGCCCGCTGTCAGAAGACAGGATACTGGGCTTGATGGAGAGTTGTTCTGACCCAGTATGGCCATTTGTATGTTTTTATGTAAGGCACTCAGCTCCTTTGCCACAAAAATCCCGTTGAAAGTCCATGGGGACGTGTCTCTTATCTCCCTTAGTGTCATTTGGTTAATTAAAACTACAGAGATGGGAATTTTCAATTACCCATAATATATTCTTGATGTTAGCTGGAAACTGGTTGCTTTGGCTAAGCTACAGATTCCAGGATTCCAGCAAATAGGCAAATTCATGTAAAAAATGTTGTGTTGGAATGTTTTCAGCCACTTCCAGGTGAGATTTGTCTGTGCAGCTTTTGCTCCAGGCCCCCTGTACAGGGCAGGGCTCAGTTGTGCTGCCCCAGGAGCAGACCAAGGGCAGGATTTTAACTCAGTAGGTCAAAATACGGTCCCTATCGCCCTCCCCCTGACAGGGCAGAAGTGGACATTAGCTCTGCATCCAGAACCATTTTCTTCTGTGGCAGTCGGTCTGGGAGCTGGAAAATGAGAAAGGCACCCCACTGCGTCTGAGTCCAGCAGCCCCAGGGGAAGAATATATTACATTTACTCTACCAGGGGCCGTAGGCTACCTGAGTGCCTTTGGGTCAACAAATACCCATCTCTGCCCCTGCTCACACCTAGTAACAACCGAGAAGAAAAGAAGCACATGTTTCCTCTAGTTACTGGCTTTTACTTGCTTTCAGCTTTGAGTTTTGTTCTTATTTTTCTGACTAACAGAAGGTGTATGGAATGTATGTACAAAGTGGTGGGAAATCTTTACCTGCATCTGCCATTGGAGATGGGGGAGCACCAATAACTTCCTGTACCAATGTGGTAAGCAAAATTCATTTGAATGGCACTTTCCGCATCTGTGTGTACATCCGGGGTGTGAATTGCTGTTTTTCAAAGCTCTATTTTGACAGTTAATAGATTAAGCAGAAAGCAATGAGAAAAGGGCAGCTGTGCTGTAAAATGGGCTGCAGGGGATACCAGAGGGTGAGAACATAAAAGCGGCCATATTGGGTCAGACCAATGGCCTTTGAGGGCTGGAGAAGGGGCGACTATACTGTATAATGGGCACTAGGGGCAGCAGAGGGTGGGACGAGGGGCTGGAAGAGCTCTGAAGATAGTAACATGAATATTATCACCAATTCTATATCTAGTAACCTACATACTTATCGGGGCCACATTGCAATATTACCTGAGTGCCCCATGACAGCTGAGAATTTCCTGAAAGACAGAAACCTCTTATTATTCCCATGAACTGATGGAGAACGGAGGAACAAAAATGACAAATGACTTTCTCAGGGTCCCAGAGGAAGGGTGTTGAGGACTATGACAATTATTTCTGCCATATGAACATTCTTGTGCACAAGAAAGAATAAAAGGGGCAGAAAATAGGAAATTTCTGGTTTTTGTTCCAGCAAACTTTTCTGAATATGTTTGAATTTGCATTATCCACACACCACTGATTGAGAGCTAGTGTGGAAATGTATTTCACAAGATTTTATTACAATGAAATTGCAAGGATTCACAATGATCTTTAAGGCAAGAGGTATTCTCTAGAGCAGGTCAACATTTCTCAAATGATACACTGATCGTGAGTGGAAAATGGCTATTTTCTAAAATCAACTTTTTCATGGAAAAAATGTATCAAAACTTTCTGGGAAATTACAGGGTTGCAGTCTGTGTCATTGTTTTTCATGAAAAACAGAAAACAAGTCAGCTTCCATCCTGTGGAATGAAAACAATTTCGGAATTTCAAAATTTTTGGGGGGAGGAGGACTTTTTTTCAGGTTTTGACCAGCTCAAATTGCTTTTTTGAATGTTCATGGGAAGTAAATAAAAGGGACGTAAAATGCAACTGAAGGGAATGTGGGGCTTTTCTTTGGACAGATGATTGTCAATATCTTATTGCTGTGTTTGCCCCACTCTGTTATGTGCCTGGGTTTAGTATGAGGCTGAATTTGCACTGAGTCAGAACTTCTTAATAAGGCAGCCGGGATTCTCCTAAAGTAGAGAAATACCAAACACTCATTCGAATATGTGTTTATAGTTTATGCCCATGTGCTATTCAGCCTGTATAGAGGCTAATTTCTCAAAATTAGAGATGAGCTATTTCATGGAGCCTAAGGACAAGACTTCTGTGCCTAAAGATCTTGATAAACATCTGGTTAATGGGAGTTGGACTCCAAGGCTCAGATTGTTAATGTATTACACGTTCCTGTGATCGGCATTACAACACCTAACTGATTTAGGACCATGGACTGTCAATGGGACGTAGGCACCTAAGTGCCTAAGTCCCTTTCGAAAATTGATATTTAGGCTCCTAAATCTATTAGGCACTGAGCACAGCAGAGCCTAATTACCTTTAACAATCTGGGTCCTGGGCATTTTTGGAAATGCCGCTGGGCATCTCTCTGTATCTTTAGACACCTAGCATGCCTTGTGGTAATTATAAATCACCCAAGCAGGATAGGCACCTAACTCCCATTATTTTCAAATGGAATTAGGTGCCTGCCGTGGACCAGGCCATGGGTGGTCATGTCCAATGGTTAGAGCTGGAGTCAGGCCTAGTGGTTAGAGCAGCCGTCAGTAGCCAGGAATTGGCACTGAGGGTCAGAGGTGGAGTCAGAGGTCAGGGGCCACAGCCGAGGGTCAGAGGCCAGGAATGGGAGCCGGTTACCTGGAGCAAGGCAAGGCAGGTGTAAGGCTGGAAACAGGGCAGGAGCAGGAGCAATCTCAGCCATGGGTAAATGCTTTGAGCCGCCAGCGCCCTGCCGCTGGACATAAGAGCAGGTTTGCAGATCTCTGCAGCCAGTCGGGCTGTTGGGCTAAGCAGGTGGCTTAGCTGGGACCCCGCTGTACTCGTTAGACAGCTGGGGGATTAAGCAGGGCTAGCTGCAGGTCTTTATTCCTGACAGTGTCTAACCTGCTTTGGTGCCTTAGAAAATCCCACTCAGAATTTATCTGTCAGCTTAGGCGCCTTTGAAAATGCATATGGAAGTTCAGTGGGATTTGGGCACCTATCTCATGTTGACCCCTTGGAAAAATCAGATCCTCAAACAACACTCGGATGCATTTTCACAGGTGACTCCAAATTCGCTGGCTTGGCCGAGAACGAAGTCATCAACTTGATCGATGCCGGCCTTGCCATCAATTCTGCCTACCCCCTCGTCCTGCGCCCAGAGAGGAAAGTGAAACTGATCCTCTCTTTTGACTTCAGCAAAGGGAACCCTTTTGAGGTAACTACTGTAATTTACTGTGATGTTTCCCAAAGAGCCAGTAAAGATCAAGAATTAAGTTACCAATGCTCCAGTTGGTATCAAGGATTGCAGAAACACGCAGGACTGGACCCATGACCCAATGAGGTTATGCTGTTGCTAGCAGCAGTAAGTTGGATTACCTGAAGATGCTATATGAACACAATTCGATGCATGTGGTAGTGTGGGCTCCACTTGGAATATCTCCCTTATTCTCTGGATGTTCACTTGGGTTTGGGTAAGGGAGTGTGACCAACCATAAGCCTCATCAAGAAAATATGTGACTTCTCTTAATTTCTGAATTTAATTCCTTAAAGCTCTGTTTTTTTCTGTTTAAAAAGGGCAACTTCTTACTCACAGGTGTGTCCTTAGGTGTATCACAAGGCAAACTGATGCCTTAAATGTTAATCAATAGGTTTGGCCACATTTATTTCTGTTAGTACCTACAGAACCAAGAGCACCCCAGAGGAGGAGACGGGGTCAGTGGAAATGTGAACTAAGTTCCAATAAGTCAGTTACAACTCTGCAGGCTCACTGACCCCACATATCGCCCGTGCCCCAGATGTGATTTTGTCTCCCTCTCGTGGCCCCGGCTACTACAACCATTTGCTATTTTGTTTATACTGAAAGCAACTTTTCTATAGGTCAGGGGTTTTCAACATGTGGTCCACGGACCCCTGAGGCACCACGGACTATGTCTAAGATTTCCAAAAAGGTCTGCCCCTCCACTCAAAAATTTTTAGGGGTCTGCAAATAAAAAGAGGTTGAAAACCACTGCTATAGGTGAATATTTTTTTTTTTAATTCCAACATTTGCGTTTTTGGAGGGGGCAGTCTGGATTCGATTCCTGCTTACTGCCTTGGGCTGAGGTTTTCAAAGCCACTTAAGAGATTAATTTTAATTGGGTACCCACATCCTTTAGCAGGTTTTGCAAGTGTCAGCCATAGTATATGAATGTGGCGGTAATGTGTTACTCAAAGATTCTGGCTAGAGAAATATGGCAACAGGTTCGTGTCTGGTTTCCATTAAAGAACCTCTATGAGTCAGTTCCTTAGAGGCTCCTTGGAAGGTTTGTATACCTCAGGCTAGGTGTATTTTTACCTGTCTAGCCTGGCCACATTAGTGGTGCCATATTTTATTAGTGGCAATGGCAATTTATTTATTTATTTATAGATATTAAAATCACTTTTCCCTCCTTCCCAGACTATCGAGAAAACTGTCAAGTATTGTGAGGAAAACCAGATCCCATTTCCCAAGATAGATCTAGAGAAGCTGACGGACACAGATAACCCCTCTGACTGCTACATCTTCAAAGGACAGGACGTGCCCACCGTCATGCACTTCCCTCTCTTCAACAACAAAAATTGTCCTGGTGATTTAATTTTAAACCACTCTTTTAAAACTCTACGGGTGAGATTCACAAAGGAGAGTTAGGCACCTCATTGCCACTTTCACCACCTAAATGTCAGATTCAGGCCTCCCTGGGATTCACAAAACCCCCAGTCAGACGCCACCAGACTCTGTAGGTAGTGTGGCAAACAGTCGGCTTCCCCCTAGTGGGTCCCATGCTTCTTTCCCTTGTAGTGGGCCAGGGAGTCACCCATCACCCCATCTCCCCAGGTAGGTACCTTGTCAGGGCTCCCTCCTGCCAGCTGGGGCCAAGGGTTTTCCCCTTCTCTGCTCCTCTGGCTGCAGAGAAGCACCATCTCCTAGCCCGGGGGAAGTTTCTCCTCTAGCTACCACAAGCCTTCTGGCAGCTTCCTCCTCCTGTGCTTCCCTCCCTCCCTTTAGGGAAGGCAGGGTTTAAGTACACCTGGACTAGCCCTTCATTGGATCCAGGTGTCTCTAATTGCCCTGCAATCATCTCTCCTCTGCCTGCAGGAAAAGGGTTTTTGGCAGTCTAGGGCTCACACTCTGGCCCTGGTATGCCCTTTTGAAGCCCTCTGGCCTGACTTTATCCCAGTAGCTAAACTTGCTCAGCGCCTACGTTTTTTCAGTCAAGTTCTCTCAATGCCTGCATTTCCGTCTCTGGGCATGTGCACTGCTGCCCTATCCCAGGCATCCAGATGTGCCTCTAGCTTCCTGCTGGCTCGTGCCCCGCACATGCACTCAGATAATTGCAGAGAAGGGAGGCCTTCCCAGTGTCCGTATATCAGGTCTCTGCACAAACTCTAGGCCTTGTAGACTTTGCACAGCCTTGCCCCATGGCTTCCAGTCATCCTTGCTCCTTCTCAAGGACTTCACTCCACTTTCTCCAGTGCCTTGTAGGGGAACCCGGCCCTTCCACTCCACCAGGTTCCAGCACAGGGCCCAATAACCAACAAGGTCTGGTCCTTTTGGCTGCCGCTGCCTTCCTGGGCTTCCTCTGACCTCTTTCCTTCTCCCACCACAGCCTCTCTAGGTTCAGCCTTCTTTCAGGGCCAGGGCTCTCGCCGGGATTCCTCTAACAAAAATCCCAGGCTAAAAGGAGAAACTCAAACCAGTTTCTGCCCCCTCAGGTTTGGCATCTCATCCCTCCCTGCCGCTTTGTTCCTCTGCTCAGAACTCCCAGGGCTCTCTCCAAATCCTGCCCTTTTATCAGGGCTTATTACTGGAGCCTGCTCTGCTCCCAGTGGCTGCTTTGTCTCTCACAGCCTCTTGCCAGATTTCTACACTCAGGGGAGAGTCCCAGGTGCCTAACGCTCTTCCAGGTCTCTCCATTCCCTAACCCAGAGAGACGTCCTCCTTGCAGGTCCCTTCTCCTCCAAAACTCCTGCCTTCATGAAGATCACTCAGCTCCCTCCCCAGCTGGGACTCATCTGCAGTTAAGTCTGGCTCTCCCTCCAGGTGCAGTCTGGTAACATAAGGCCCACATTGACTCTTTCGGGGCCTGTGAGGGCTACATAGCCCATCACACCAGTGTTTACAGATAGATCGATAGATAGATAGATAGATGATAGGCTCCCTTAAAAGCATGAGATGGGTTTGAAATCCTAAACTTTTAAAGAAAACAATAAGATTGGTCATTTGTGTTTGTTTTCTGGTTTCTGAGCTTTTACAGTGCATTAGTGTCACAATTCCAGGTTTTTCTCTGAAACCTAAGGACTGGACATTTCCTTTTCAAAATATAAATCAAACCTGAGATCCTCACCTAATCTCTTGTCTCCAGGAACTGGAGCTTTATGGAACAAAACAAGAAATACTGTGAGTCACAGTAAGACTGAGGGGGGACCTGATAACAGTCCTGAAATATGTGAAGGGCTGTTGTAAAGAGGTTGGTGATACGTTGTTCTCCATGTCCACTGAAGGTAGGACGAGCGGTAATGGGCTTAATTTGCAGCAAGGGAGATTTAGTTTAGCTATGAGGAATAACTTTCTAACGCTAAGGGCTGTTAAGCTCTGGAATAGGCTTCCTAGGGAAGTAGTGGAATTCCCATCAGAAAATGTTAAGAACAGCTTGGACAAACAGCTGTCAGTGTTGGTCCAGGTTCACTGGGTCCTGCCTCAGCACAGGAAGCTGGAGTTGGTGACCTCTCGAGGTCGCTTCCAGCCCAGAATTTCTGTGATTCTGTGAAAACCTCAGCACTTGGCCAAGTTGTTCTCCTGCCCCTTTAGCAATGCCTGGATTCTGTGCTTCTGGGAGCAGCACAAGTGTAAAACGAGTACCACTATCTTCCTCTCTTTGGCACTTACCCAGCCCTTTTATTCCTAGGTGAAATACAAGACTTCAGAAATAGGTTTTCCATCTTTAAGTTGTTCTACCAAGATGATGAGGTCAAACAACTCCTTGATAAAGCGAAGCTGAATGTATACAACAACATGAAAGTGATTCAGAGGGAGATCCAGCAGATGGTGTCCTCCTCCACCAAGAATTTTTAAAACCAGCTCTCGGTTTGGCTCGTGTTCCTGAAGGGCAGAAAATCTGTGCATGGCCCTGAATGGCACATTTGCTGCAACACTGTACACGGTGACCACTAGGAGGGGTTAGTTTCCTTTGGTTAGATTCACAAAGGGATTTAGGCACCTCTCTGCCACTTTCAGTGCCTAAGTCCCAGATTTAGGCACCACTGGGATTCACAAAAAAACCTTTCCCAGTTGCCGTGGAAACCTGTAGCTCCTAAACTCCCTCACACCTACGTTTTTGCAGTAAAATTTCCCTGGTTGACTTTGTTTCTGCCTTGGGCACGTGCACTGCAGCCTCCATCTCAGTGCCCAGATGCCTAGGCCCCAAATGATTCCTGACATGGGAAGGACAGACCTTCCTCTGCCTCCTCACCTGTGGGTCCTGAGGAGAAAGTTGATCTCCCTCATAACTGTTAGCCGAGTAGTTAGCGTACTCACCTGGGCTGGAGGAGACCCCAGATCAAGTCCCCTCACTGCCCGATGGGGAGAAGGGATTGGAAGAGGGATCTGCTACTGCTGTGGTGAGTGCCCGAACCACTGGGCAGTGGGACACTCTGATGGCGGGGGGCTTCAATCCCCCCATTAAAGCTCTTCCGCTGCAGATTAAATAATTACAGAGAAATTTGGCCAAAAAAGAGAGCGCAAGCGTGAGAAGCCCGATGGCTGCAGCCCTGCCCGGTGAGTTCTGAGACGCAGGCTCTAGTCCCCCGGTGCTACAGCAGTGGGCCCCGCAGGCAAGCTGTGCGGACGGACGCCTGTCTCCCCCAGTTCATGCCTTGCTGGCTGGATGCCTAGAGCCGCGTGGGCATGCACACGCCCAGAGGCACCTGGGGAACTCTGACCACCAGAACTCAGGTGTTGACTGTTGTTATTTGTTGGCTGCGTGTGTGCTCTCTCTGTGTGCTGCACCGGCTCTGCGCAGATAGCTGACGCAGCAGACTTCGATGGACCTGCCCATGAAGACCACAGACTCAGTTCAGTGGCGAAGTTTATTGTTAACAAATCCCAGTGCTAGTGCTACAGTTACACTACCACATGTAGGCCCTTTACAATGGACACAGCTCAGGGAGCGGTGGGACCCTCCGCTCCCCCTCAGCTGTAGCCTATAGGACTAGCCTGCTTGCTTGCATATGTGTGTATATCTGTTCTTATAGAGTTAAGTACGGTAGTTTGATTATAATAGAGTCATAGATTTATATTAAAGTATTTTAGCTGTAATGCAAGGTACCCTACAGGCCACATCCTGTGTGAAAGCTAAGCAGTTAGTGTACGTATGTTCGGGACCTTTGGAGCAGATAAGTAATGATGAGTACAAGGTTAAGACATAGATGGTTATAACCTTCACCCTAGATAAGTCAGGATGCATCAAAACAGGGGGGGCTCTCACAGGTTATGCCCCAAGTAAACTTCACAGGTACACACAGAACCCACAAAAGGGCCAGAGATAACAAAGGTGAGATAAACCAACTTTCTGGAACCATCTGGAAAGGATGTGGATATGCCATTCATACGCACGAACCTGCCAGCCTATAGAATGGGTGTACCCTGATAGTTTGGGGGTGACAGATCCATGTTTGGACTTGGAAGGAGGACCCATATTCTCAGGGTATAAGAAGGGGCAAATCGTGCTCCTTGGGGCGATCGATCGTCAGCTACTCTTCCTTGAAGGTTCTTTTAGTTAGTGTTAAGATTTTGTTCTTCATTTATACTTAGTATTATTTGTAGTGTTAGTCTTAGTCTTATAGCTCTTGGCCCTCGAGCATTGCCTACCCTGCCCCTCTACTCAAGAGTTGAGGAACCAAACATCTCTCTCAACCAGGTCGTCAGGGCAGGTTGTGAGTATATTAATCCAAAGCATAGAGTAGAAATATACATATCATATGTGTCTCTAAAATTAAGGTTGTATTATCCATTTGATTGTTCATTTTCTCCATATCAGTCATTTGTCTATCATTTTATTACCTTAATAAAAGCTTATAAAAATTATACAAATTTGGATATCACTGTGAACCTTCCTGTCATGCACCCAGGGGTAAAACTCTTCTGGAGCCTAGTTCTGGGACAAGAGCCTCATTATCTTCTGATTAGAAAGCAATTGGCGAGCCTATAACACCATTCAAATTACTAAAACACCCAAAATCAGGCTACATCTCCACACTGTAATCTCATCAATAGTTCTGTCATTGCTGCTTGCAGCAAGTCAGTTCTTTTGCCAGACCGTCTTTCTGAGAAATAAGCACTGAATTTGTTTCTGGTGTCTCAATAAGCTACTCTCTCAACTTCTTACTAATCCCTTTCTCCTGGGATCAGGTTTGTCATGCCAGACCCAGCTTCTTTATTTTTCTTATTGTTTTTCTCTCTAAAGTGTTACATGCAGTCTATATGCAATCCATTGCTATTCCTTTCACTTCCCGAGGTATTTTTTTAACTTTGCTTTCTCAAAAATGGAAGACCTTAAATGCCATAGATCTGAGTGGTCTGCAAGGGTTTGATTATTCAGCATTTTTGCTAACTCTCCACCATAGGTTTCATCGCAATCCCACACAAAGGGTTCAATGAGTGTCTGTGGGACCATTGGGACAATGGCTTGAATTCGCTCCTGACCTTGGCCAGCGACTCTTGTTGTCAGTCAGGCGTGCATGCTGGTGTGAATTCCCCTCTTGAGGCCATGGAATCATGGAAGAATCATGGAAGGTGAGGGTTGGAAGGGACCTCAGGAGGTCATCTAGTCCAATCCCCTGCTCAAAGTAGGACCAGTCCAGACCAAATCATCCCATCTCAGCTTCTGCAGCTAGCTGAATCAGCAGACCTCGTTAGCACTGCCTATAAATTACCACAGCCTTGGATCAGAGGTGAAGGCACTCAACCAGGTCTATTGCAAGCGAAGCACAGTTCTAGTGTCCCATAGGAGCTACAGGTACACTAGGATGTGTATGCTCGTCACACTGGACAGCTCAGTTAAGGGCGGGACTTACCGTTATCCCCTAGGCCGGACAGAGATGTCTCTGCTAAGATCCCCTTCTTATACCCTGATACAACCAAGTTACACAATGCCTGTTTGATATCTTTGATGTCGACTATGGTTCCTTGTCTCTAAGTCAAGCATAACGTCTTCATCCATCCGCCTGTCTCTATTTTACGGTCGGGATGTCTCAGTTCTGTCTTTCATGATCGTGTTCGTGCATTACTGAATCTTGGGGAGAGCTTGTATTGCCTCCCTGTATTGTCCTGCTTGTTTGGAGAGTACTTGGATTGCCTCCCAGGATTATGTTTGTGCAGTTACCATATATCAGGGGAGTTGTGCTTTAACAATACTGTGTGTTTCTGCTTCTGCTTTTAGGAATGCCAATGGATTGCTAATGCTGTATTTCTGCCAACTTCCGTATCAGTCAATGAACTTGTAAGCAGGCGAGCAGTTGCTGTTTCCTAAAGCAAGACTTTGGTTCAGGCCTCAGATCTTGCATCCAGGTCCATTATACTAGGCCTCATGTCTCAGGCTCTTACTTTCTACTGCAGTCCTCCTCTTTTTGTCTTTTTATGGGGGCGATATTTTACCCATCGTCCTGGAAAAGTATAGTGCATGGACTGAAGATGACCCAGTGGGCTAAACTCTTACATGGCCACCTTGTATTATCATCCACACATGCATTCCCCTCTGTCCCTTAGTCTGCACATTCCCTCATAGAACTGGTGGACAGCTGTTATTTCCTAATTATTTTTAGTCCTTTATGGTGGGCCTGGCAATGTTAGGTCTGGGACCATTCAATGAAGAAATGTAGTAGCCACCTTTTATTGCAAATATGCCTTTTTGTCTAGTAACCAACAAGGGGGCAACAACAAAGTGCCCACAACCTCAGGTGCTGCCTCCCTCATTAGTAACCACACTCACATATGCATATCCTCTGCATAATCTCTGTGATATAACTTCAACACTTCAGACACACAAACCCCTTACTAAACTTAGTGTTTGCATTGTATCATGCCCCCTCAATGAGAGACAAAGAAACTCCACAATAGTATATATATGTATGGGGGTCAAGTCTGTCATTCACAGGACACCCCACCTTTTATCCTGTTGTTTTAAGTTGTAGGCAAAGTAATGATAGATGGATAGATGGATTCATATTATGCCATAATTTAATTATTTTCCTTTGACAATGCAAGTAACAGCAAAATCCAAACAAGGCAGGTATAGTTATCATTTGCACAAAACAAAAATCAGGCTGAGTGTTCTGATCACGGGTTGTAAAGTGACATCTTCCGGGATAGCCCACCACGGTGTCTCACCTCCTTTTGTACATTTAATATTTCCTCAGATTGCTGTTGAATTAGATTAGTGATAGGTACCAAAGCGTCTTTTGACTGTGTTGCCAGATCTTGTATATTTAGGTGCAATTGTTTAATGGACAGGAATAATTCCATTATTAAATACAGATATGGTGTATATATGTATGTATATGACACCACCTCATATTTAAGTATCACAATCCTTTTCCAATCTGCTGTTGTAGTCTGGCCCTTTCACATTGGTACCGCAGATAGCAACACACTTCTATTAGGGCAATTAGAGTTATCACCTTCATCATCATTAGTTGTAGGCTGAGTGTTGAGATAGGCATTATTGCAGTGTGTCCCACATTGCTATGTAGATAAGAAGTACAACAGAAATTACAAATGAGGCCTGTATATATACATTTCTTGTGCTTAGCCACTACAGCACTGTCCATCCTGTCACCATCTGGTAAGCTTTGCTGGGCAGGAAACAGGAACTACTAGCTTCTCTGCTCCATTGGTTGCCTTGCTCTGTGTTACGCCAGTAGCAGACATAGATCCAGTTGTTTGTTACAGATGCTGTCTGCCAGATAGCCTACTGAATGGACAGTACCCCATTTACAAAATATTGCTGGGTCGGGATTTAGTGTTGGTACCCAGACTTCTGAACAAGATTGTTTTGAATAACATGGGCCTCAGTTAAGATGCACTGTCACTGACCCCAAACTGTGATTCATACCAACAGGGGGCTTGTTTACACAATTTGTAGTTATTACGTAACTTAATAGTTTCTTTACCAGTTTAGTTTCTCCTTTCCTTCATGTTGTTTGCTGATATTAGTTTGTTAATTTTTACTGGTGTGTTGGTGAAAGAGTTTAGCAATGCTATGCACATTGTAAATGGTGTACAGCAATAATGCTGCAGTAATACAGTTGCTTTTACACAGTAGCCAAATTCAAATTAAATGGCAGATTAACCAGGTCCAGCTAGTGGTTCTCTAGCTGATTGCCAACTTAACTGTCCTTACAAGGTATACTGAGGTGTACACCAGCCCAGTCTGTTGTTTATAAACCACTTCATTTTTCTTTTCTAGATGCCTGCAATTTTCTTCATTGTGTACTGATATCTTTTGGCGTCTTCGATCTGTGGGAGGCAATCTTAAACAGCTTAAGTTAGTTAACATAATACAATGTTTGCATGTTTGTTTTACATTTCTTTTGTTTACAATGAACAAAACTTAATACACAGATTCAGTTAGTTTGTTTACAGTATAATAGGGGCCAAGTCTTTATAACACAAGCTATACTTTTGTAATTGTCCTACATCCATTTTTACTTGAGGTGCATTACTAATATTTTATACTAAATATAACGCTTGCTGCTAAAATAGATGCTCACAACCTTCTATGACAAGGTGGACTGCTCTCCCCTGCTCAGCACTCGGTTTTACCCAAAGAGTTAGTAACAGAATTTTTACCCAACTTTTTTAGACTGTAAGCAGGGTCTGAGTCATCCTCCCCTGCTGAGCCAGCCGAAAGGGGTGGGGCACTGGATTTACACGGGCACTGGATTTGCATAAATTTAGCCTGATGGGAAATGGTCATTTTGGCTTGTGTTGGGTTACAAATCACTGCAGTGTTAATTGCGCGGTAATGAAAAGTTGTCCCCTTTTTGTATGAACAAAAGGCAGCAGAACTGTGCTTCGTCTGTTGTGATGAAAAAGACACGGTCATCTGAACAGAACTGGGCAAGCAAGGCTTTTGCATGCCAGAAGCTCTGCGAAGATAACAATGGGTATACAGAAAGGGTTGTTTTCTCTTTCTGTGGTGGGGGTTTGTAAAAGGTCCCTAGGTATGGTTTAAGCATTTTCTAACACTGTTCAAAGGTGGAGCTAATGGAAATTCCTTTGGGGAGTGTTTTGTTTTATTCAAGTCAGGTACATCTATGCTGTGTTAGTAATAATGTTTTCTTCTATAGGCTGAGTTTACTGAAGCTGCACCAAGAGCTGAAATTATTAAAGGAATGGGGGAAACCCGGAGATACTGATCTGCAGGGGTCACGGTTGAGCTTAGTGACCGGCAGGCAGTGCGGCTAGTGGGGGAGAAGGCTAACCTAACCCAGCAATGAAGAGGTGAACAGTGCAGTGGTGCAGCTTTGATTGTCAGTGGAACAAGCACTGTATCCTCCTTTCCCCGGCTAGTTGGGAGGTGAACTCACTTGGATACATCCCCAAGCTGTAGGTCATCACCAGCTCAGGACAACGACAATGCATGGGAGTGAAGGTTATAAAGAAGGGAGAGATGAAGAACGCTGCCCCACATACTCAGGGGGGCGGGTTCTGTTTATGGTTCTTATCTTTATGAATTTGGTTAGCACTGGTTTCCCAAACTAACGCTGAGTTACTTCCTTCCTTTTATTAAAAAGTTTTCTTTCTACACTGAGACTCTGTGCTTGCCAGAAGGGAAGTGTTGCCTGTGGGGGATGCCCAGGAATAGTGTGCAATTTCCCATGTGATTGGGTGGGGGCTCAAGCCAGTTTGGTGTTGTATCGTTGAAAAGAACCCCTAGATATTGAACCCGACACCTTCTGGCGGAAGGTTACACTTGTCATACCAATTCCACTTTTGTGAACCATTTAGAAGCACAGATTTTAACAACCCCTACTTCCCTTTAACATAGCATAAAAGAAAAGAGCACACAAATAAATTCAAAATCAATTTTAAATGCAAGTCTATGTAAATACTTTGAGGGCATTAAATGCTCACGACACTTGGTTGTATTTGGGAGATGAAGTTGGAAACTTGTTGAAATTGTTTGGTTGGCATTAACCATTTGCAACATAACTATATATACTATGACATAGAATCATAGAATATTAGAGTTGGAAGGGACCTCAGGAGGTCATCTAGTCCAACCCCCTGCTCAAAGCAGGACTAACTTTAGCTATATCATCCCAGCCACGGCTTTGTCAAGCCTCAGCTTAAAAACCTCTAAAGATGGAGATTCCACCACCTCCCTAGGTAACCCATTCCAGTGCTTCACCACCCTCCTAGTGAAAAACTTTTTCCTAATGTCTAACCTAGACCTCCCGCCCTGCAACTTGAGACCGTTGCTCCTTGTTCTGTCATCTGCCACCACCGAGAACAGCCTAGTCCCATCCTCCCTGGAACCCCCTTTCAGGTAGTTAAAGGCCGCTATCAAATCCCCCCTCATTCTTATCTTTTGCAGACGAAACAAGCCCAGTTCCCTTAGCCTCTCCTCATAAGTCTTGTGCTACAGCCCCCTCATCATTTTTGTTGCCCTCCGCTGGACTCTCTCCAACTTGTTTACATCCTTTTTGTAGTGGGGGGCCCAAAACTGGACACAATACTCTAAATGCGGCCTCACCAATGCCGAATAGAGGGGAATAATCACTTCCTGCGTCCTGCTGACAATGCCCCTCCTAATGCAGCCCAATATGCCATTAGCCTTCTTGACAACCAGGGCACACTGCTGACTCATATCCAGCTTTTTATCCACTGTTACCCCAAGGTCCTTTTCTGCAGAGCTGCTGCCTAGCTCGTCGGTCCCCAGTCTATAGCTGTGCATGGGATTCTTCCTTCCTAAGTGGAGGACTCTGCACTTTTCTTTGTTGAACCTCATTAGGTTTCTTTTGGCCCAATCCTCCAGTTTGTTTAGGTCACTCTGTATCTTATCCCTACCTTCCAGCATATCTACCACTCCCCCCAGCTTAGTGTCGTCCTCAAACTTGCTGAGGGTGCAATCTACCCCATCCTCCAGATCATTAATAAATATGTTGAACAAAACCAGCCCCTGGACCGACCCCTGGGGAACTCCGCTGCTTATCCGTGCTTGTCCGCTGTCCGCTTGTCTGCTTGTCAGCTTGTCCACTGCTGATCCGTGCTTATGGCTGTGGGCTGAGATTTTTAAAGGTGCCTAAGTGCGTTAAGTGCTTAACTCATATCGAATTTTCCAGGGAGGTAAATTCATGCTTCTTTGAAGTTCTTTGGAAATCCCAGCCAGAGGGTCTCTGTGTAGACAGCCATGAGTTGCTACACAAACATTCTTCCTGTCCCAAGAGCAGAGGTTATGGTTTCTACCAGAGTTTTTCGGGTTAGTCAATTTAATAGAGACCTCAGAGAAAAAAGTTAGCTCATAACACAAAACTCTATCTGGTCTTGAGTATTTGACTTCGTGTGAACAGCAGTTCTTTTAAATAAAATAATCAAAATTCCCTCACTCATAGGTAATCAAGCAAGCTGCCAAATACTGTAAAGAAAACTGCATCCCATTTCCTGAGGTAGACGAGAAATTGCTCCAAGACGCAGATAACCCCTCCGATTGCTACATCTTCAGAGGAGATGGTGCTCCCACCGTCATGCAATTCCCACTTTTCAACAAAGTGAATTGCCCAGGTAACTGCCAATTTTCTTAAAGGCTACTGATATCACTCTCATTTCTCTTATATGGATGACTTAAATACAGCTTCGTCTGGTTTGTGCTGGGGCAAGAGAGCAAAGGGACATAAGGATTGAGATAAAATGTCACTGCAATCTAATGCAATGTCCTGTTTTAGAAAGTATCCAATGATAGAAACTTAAGAGGAAGTTGGGGAAAAACACAGAGTAGGTAGTTTTAGAGTTATCTACACATAGGGGATGTTTGTTATAGCCTCTGGGTTTTTTTTAGCTCTGAATTATAAGCATTTTGGACCAAATTTTCACAGGTATTTAGGCATCTCCAGATGCGGATAGGCACCTAGTGGGATTTACAATGTGCCTAAGTGAATTAGGTACTTAACATACTCAGGTGCTTTAGAAAATCTTACTAGTCACCTATCTGCATCTTTCCACACCTCAAAAGCTTTGAAAATCTAGCCCTATATCCCTTCCATTGTTTTAATTTTAACTAATTTAAAAGTGAATCTTCAAAATATCCATAAAGTGCAAAGGAGTCGAAAAGTTGGTGAACTTTTCTCCTTCTCTCAGCTGTCTGGGGATGCTCAGACTTCCAAGCAGTCTGCACAAATTCTATCTGCTGTGAATTCAGTGTGATGTCATTAGGTGTTTGTCTACCATGATGACAGGAGTCTTGGAAGAACTCAGGGGCAATATTTTTAAAGGAGTCTAATAGAATTAGATACCAAAAGCCATTGTTCCCTTTGAAACCCACAGATAGGTAAATAGATGCCACTCAAGGTTAATTTATCTTAGTGCAATAGAGAGCAGAATATGCTCCTTGTTTTTTCACAAATATGCTAATATGGGCACTATAGAGAAAAGGAAGGAGGCACAAGCACAGGAGAGAAAGGGGAAGGAAAAGGGGAAAATAAGAGAATGAATTTGATAGAATCAGAGGAAACAGTCTGAGTCAGCAGACAACCTGAGGCAATAGCTCCGAGAAGTGCAAAGTATCCATTTCAGTTCAAGAGCCTGTTGACTCTGAACCCTAAAGATGACAGTTTACACAACTATATTAACTATGTCACTGCTGATCACTGTGGACAAACCTCTAGATGCTTTGAGATTGTGAATAGAGCATTTGTGAAACCCCTTTCCCCACACATCAGCCTCAATTGTTTCTTCTCCTTAAGTCTGGGAAACAAGGTATCCCTCTCCCGACTGCCTGGGAACCCAAGAATGCAATCATAGTAACAGTAGTAGATGTTATTGACACTACAGTAGTAATATTAATATCCTCATCCTAAAAATGTATTCACATCTTTTCTCACTCTTTTCTTTCAGCCTATGTGAAGGAATGGATGGTTAAATTCACCGTCGTTCGCTTTGTCTACAATGAGGGAGCCGTCAACAAACTCCTCCAGGCAGCCAGACTGAATGTGTCAAACACCAAAGACAAGATCCTGCAAGAGATCAAACACATCATGGCTCGCTCCAGCGAGAAGTCAAGCTCTTAAAAAGACTCCTCTCTCTGTGCTCTGCATAGGTTAAAGCCGCCTGGTAGATTTTGCCAACTAAAGAATTGTCAGTTAGCCAGAAAATGTCATTATTTGGGATCATACTGGGGAAGGGAGTCTCTGCCTCTGGTGTGAAAGCACTAGTACCTAGATCTTGAGTTAACCCCTTAACTTCACTGCACTATAGTTGAACAATTCTGATTCTTCTCATTAATCAAAGAAAAATTCCCTCTTGGTATAAATCATTCCTTGCTTGAGGTCGTGAACTATTGTTCAA
Organism: Emydura macquarii macquarii; assembly: GCF_026122565.2. Classification (NCBI taxonomy): domain Eukaryota; kingdom Metazoa; phylum Chordata; order Testudines; family Chelidae; genus Emydura; species Emydura macquarii. The sequence continues at coordinate 61,117 of NW_027133739.1, forward strand.
CCAGTCTCTGATCTGTGAGATGCCAGATGCCTTTGTCTCCTGTTGCACAATTAATGTTCAATCTATAAAGCCTATAAAATCACACCATTTGCACACTGTGTACCTCTATCCTAACAACAGCCTGCAAAAGCACAAGCACCTAACACCTGAGGTAGATGCCATCTCCCCTAGTTCTTATCACACTATGGGGAGTTTGATACATAGAGGGTATGATAGAAAGTAAGAGCCTGAGACATGAGGCTTAGCATAACAGGCCAGATATGAAGCCTGACCTAAAGTAATGGTCGTCTGGTATCAAGCAAAGCTAGCAAAAGTCAGGCTGTGAATACTGGCAGGCTCACAGTAACTGGCAAGGACAGAGCTGGTGTAACAAACACACATTCCAAAAAAGTGCTAGGCACCAGAACATTCCAGAAAGGCACCGGGACATCCCAATATGCCAGAGATAACGAGGGCTCACTGACCTCCTCAAATGACACTATAATGGGTAGAAATGTCTTCTTCATGTGATGAATAGAGATGTTTTGGCCAAACCATCCAGTACAAGGTAATGGGTGGAATCTTACCACCTCAAAGGGTGGTGCCTTGCCATGTCAGGAGATGGCAACTACACACATCAGAGGGGTAATACACAACTTTTTTGTATCAGTGTATAAAAGAGGGTCTCAGAGGAAGCATCTTCGGCTGGCCGAGAGGGAAACGGAAAGTCCTGCCATTTATTGAGCTGGTCCGTTGTGACAAACATACATGTATTAGTGGTCCTATAGACTTTGCAGGATACTAGGACCATGCTTGCCCACAATAAAACTGGCCTGGCACCTTCGTTGCTAAAAGGATCTGTGGTCTTATTGAATAATTTGATCTTGGAGTGGTGTCTCGATTACCTGCGCAGACCTGGGACAGCATACACACTGGGAGAATACACACACAGCCAACAACTGACAACAGAGGGGCTAGAAACATGATAAATTCGTTTTGTGTGGGGGGGATCATTTTAGTTTTGAAGGTGTGTGCATTTTTTGTGTGTGAAAACATTATTGCAAATGCAATTGAAATAGTTATCAACATTTTATTTTAACAGAAACCCATATTTTGGATACACGGAGAATTCCGATAATATTTTGGCTGGTGAATTTTGATTTAAAAATGTAGATAAAAATGAAAAAAAGAAGAATATGTAATGGTGAACTTTCTGTTACAATCGAGCATGGCTCCATTCGAGTTGGTCCAGTTGCATACAGATGCAATGGGGAGCAGAATCCTGTCCAGTATTTTCTTCTAACGTGTTCAGCTTTTGCGAGCTGCGTACCAATATGAACATGAAGATTCAAATATTTGATGTCTCGATGTCTAGTTATCAGGCAGTAACAAGTGGAGTGCTCCAGCTGTCGGTGCTCGATCCAGTTTTGTTCAACATCTTCATTAATGATCTGGAGGATGGGGTGGATTGCACTCTCAGCAAGTTTGCAGATGACACTAATCTGAGGGGAGTGGTAGATATGTTAGTGGGCTGGGGTAGGATACAGAGTGACCTAGAAAAATTGAAGGAATGGGCCACAAAAATCTAATGAGATGCAACAAGTACAAGTGAAGAGTCCTGCACTTAGGACGTAAGAATCTCATGCACAGCTACAGACTGGAGACTGACTGGCTAGGCAGCAGCTCTGCAGAAAAGAACCTGAGGAATACAGTGGACAAGAAGTCAACAGTGTGCTCTTATTGGGCTGCATTTGTAGGAGCATTGCCAGCAGTTCTAAGGAACTGATTATTCCCTTCTCTTCGGCTCTGGTGAGGTCATATTTGGAGTATTATGTCCAGTTTTGGGCCCCACACTACAGAAAGGATGTGGATAAATTGGAGAGAGTCCAGAGGAGGGCAATAAAAATGATGAGGGGCCTGGAGCACATGTCTTATGAGGAGAGGCTGAGGGAACAAGGTTTATTTAGTCTGCAGAAGAGAAGAATGAGAGGGGATTTGATAGCAACCTTTAACTACCTGAAAGGGGGTTCCAGGGAGGATGGAACTAGGCTATTCTCAGTGGTGGCAGATGACAGAACAAGGAGCAATGGTCTGAACTTGCAGTGGGGGAGGTCTATGTTGGATATTAGGGGAAAAAAATCACTAGGAGGTGTTGTACTCGGTGTGTTGGTAGATGCTGTCACCGGTATTTATCAGTGTAGGCTGCGTGCGTGTGTCCCTGTGTAGATGCTGTCCCAGCTCTATTTAGATTGTAAGCACTTTAATGCAGGGGCTGTGTCTTACTCTGTTTCTGTACCATGGATAGTTAAAACAGCCCTGATCTTGGGCAAGGACTGTAGGTGCTATAATAATAATAATAATAATAATTAATAATATATTGAGATGATCAATGTATTTTATTCATATTCCTCATTCTCATTTCACAGCATAGCTGCCCCTGTTTGAATTTGTTTCGCTAACTCATCTGTGTGAGTTCAAGCACAGCTATTAGGCTTGAAGCGGAAATTAATTCAGGGAACTTCTCCAGACTGTGTTATCTCGGTCAGACTGGATGATCACAATGGTAATTTCTGGGTTTAAAAAATCTATTAATCTACAAATTATTCTCTCCTTCTACCCACTTCCTCTTCTGTTTCATTACTTCTCCTTTGCTTCTCTCTAATGAACACATAAAGCAAACAGAATTTCTCTGATATCATCCGCTTGCTCCGGTCTTTTCTCTTTGCTGTTCTATTGCCATACTGCATTTCTCAATCATAATTCCGAGATACTAGCCTCACGGGGGCTCTCTAAATTTTTATCAGATCTCAGCATGCCAGGCCCCCGCAGAAATTTGCCACTTCATTGTTAATTCAGCCACAAGCATGGCTCGCAGGCCCCAATCCTGGCAACACTGGGGTGCTTGGCTTTGCTCTCCATGGGGTCCAGTTTGGGGGCCCATTGTTGGGGATTCCAGTGTCTATCAAGGTAGCTAGAGGCTTCCAAGCACACCAGTGTCCGGACACTGCTCAGCCAGTGATAAATATAACCTCCCATTGTCCACGTGAGGTAGGGAAAGAGTTTTATCCTCTTTCTAAAAAAGCAGAACTGAGGCATAGATACTGATTCCTCAGACACTGAAAATCCACCTTCCTAAGATCAGCCATGCGGTGTCTTAATGCCTCGAGGTCACTAACATTAACAATTTACTGTCCCAATGCCCCAGGGGTTAAGAAAAGTACCATTTCCCCTAATTGACACCTGGAGAAACTGAGGCACAGGGCAAAATAATCCACTGACAGATTGATTTGTGGCCAACATTTTCAAACTTGGATGACTAAGGCTAAAATAATAATTTGGCTGGGTTTTGCAATGGAGCCAAAGGGAATTGGACACTTGAATCCTACCGAATGTCAATGGAGTTTGGACATCTCACTTTTGTCATCTCCTTTCAAAATGCCAGGCTTAGCTCCTCTATGGCACTTCCATGGCTCTCCAAGCACCATGTGGTTGTGCGTGTGTGTGTGCGTGTGTGTGTGTGTGTGTGTAACGGGTGTATTTCACTGCTGGCTCCTGCTGGAAACATGGAGATCTGTTCAGGTTTTGTATGTGTGACCGCTGGAGGCACTGATCAGTGTGTGTGTGTGTGTGTGTGTGTGTTTGTTTCACAGCAGGCCTTTCCAGAAAGGAATAAGAGATGCTTAGTGTATGTGTGACAGCTGCCCCCTGATGGAAGGAATGTGGGTATTTGGTCTGTGGTTTTTTGCTGATGCCTCTGCTGGACTGTATGGGATCTGCTCTGTGTGTGTGTGTGTGTATGTGTGCATTTGTACCCTCCTGGGGCAGGCCTGCAGACTCATGCTCTGTCAGGGCTGTGTGCCGGCACACCTGGAGTACTGGGGTAGGAGCAGGTCCAGCCGTGCTGCATCCAGAGAGCCTTGTGTGGAGAGGGGAGTGAGAGGGGCTGGGCTGCAGATGACTAGCAGAGGGTCAGGATCCAGGGGAATAGCCAGCGTCGTGTGTTTGGAACAGCACAGCCAGCACAGAGGGGTTGTAACTCTCAACTGAGGAGAATTGGTAGAGCTGGGGAGTAGTTAGAGGACAGCAATAGCAGGGGCTTCATAGGTTAGGACAGAGGCACATCAGTGAATGGACCCCAGGGCAGAGATAGCAGGAGATGCAGGTCAGGACTGAGGGGCACCGGCAGAGCTGGGGCTCACGGGCAGGACGGCAAAGCCCATCGCAATCCAGATGCATTGGCTGATCTCTGTCACTGAGGCCTAGAAACCTGGAATTGCCTTTCGCTCACTATGGCTGGGCCCTGCTGCCTTGGCTAACCTGGTGGGAATCTCTGGTTTGTTTATGTCTGTTTCACAGCACTCCACACTCCCTGTTACTTTCCCTCGCTCGCGGAGACGATGGTGCAGTTTGCGAATGAAGGATCGACTTTCACAGCAGCTGGCACAATTGGCTTGACCCCTTTCCCTTTACACATCAGGGGCTGCTTGCCAAAGGAACAAACCCTTCCTTTCCTTTGTCTAACTTTAATCCATGCCTCCGACTTTCTTTTCTAATCAGCTCCAATGGGACTGCCGCCGAGACCTGCATTTCCCAGCAACGTTTCTATTCTATTGGCCTGTCATGGGACCCATTAAAATGACAAGTAACTTTGTTTCTGTCGCTGGCCCTTAATATCTTGAGAGCTTTGTCAGATCTCCAGACAGTGGCCAGGTCTCAGCGGGACGGAACGTTTCTCAGAGAGCTGATTAAGACACAAGAAGTTATAACAAGCTGTGAGTCCTCCTGTAAATCCCTGTAAAGCCACAGGCGCTGCCTGGCTAATTGGAGAGATTTCTTTTTAGTAGCTACGTTGCTAACGGAGATTATTTTAATGATCACATAATGGAGCAGGGCTTTTTAACTGATAATTATTTTTATCCTAAGTGAGAGTCAATGATATTAACATGTTTCAAATGACACTGAGCAGCGTTGCTTCACGCTGGGGATCTGTCACTGCAGAGCTGTGATCAGACGTGTAGAAACAGCAGCATCCTTATGGTCAAGCACTTTACACACTATGGACAAACTGTTCATTGCCTCTTTTCTCAATAGCTACCAAAGACCAAGACAGCTCTTGTTACAGACTATCCCTTTGCCACTGCTGCACTTAGCAGGGTGTTACAGCCACAGAGCAAGCCCTATATCAGCTCCAATTCCCACCTGCTTTGCCTGTGAAATTAGCTACACTCAGAGTCAGAAGGAATATTACCAATAATCATGATATATTTTTAAATTGACTTTAGTGCCCATGACTGTGAAATACACCCACTCCTCAGCCCCTGCTCTCTGAAGTCCACTTCCCACATTGATGGGGCCATTAGCAGTAGATAGATAGATAGATAGATAGATAGATAGATAGAGCAGGTGAATATAAACACCACTAGACAGGGAGATGAGAGCCAGTTAGACAGATGAACGGATGACATGGCAGATTGACAGAAGAGTAGGTGGACAATCAGAAATACAGATGGATGGACAATTAGGTGGATAAATAGTGAAAGGAAGAAAATGGATAGATGTTGTTGGACAGACAGAAAGCAGGATGGACAATTAGGTGGATGGGCAGATGATTATACAGATGGAAACTGAGATAGTGGACAGATGGACAATTAGATGGGTGGATAGTTATATAGATATGAGCTTAGATAGAGAGAGAAGTGGGAATACAAGCTCATGCAAACATACACACACCCCAGTCCTGTCAGACAATGTGATCCAAAACTGACCGGAGGAGCTCATTTCTCTAGGCCAGAACTCAGAAGACAGGTTAAGCGAAGACAGTCACAGTGTAGGCAGCAAGTTCTGAGGCTGCCAGTGAAGAGGTCAGTTGGTGTTACACACAGTTCTGTGATTTTCATATGGATAAAGCAGTAGAAAGTGAGAGCCTGAGGCCTGAAACCTAGTAGAACAGGCTAAGGCACAAGGCCTAAGTGGAAAAAACCGTGAACAGGAGTGAGGCTGTAAACTTACAACCTCACAGAAACTGGCAGGAGGAAGAGCTGGTACTGCAAACACAGGTATTTCCAAAATATTACTAATATCAAAACATTACTAATATCAAAACAAACTATATGTACCAGAGACAGAAGGTCCTAGGACCAAAGAGATAACAAGGGGAACCTGACCCCCTGAAATGACACTTGGATTGATAGAAATGTCTGCTAAGCTGACAAATAGAGTTGCTTTGCCTGAACCATCAATACAAAGTGAGGGGTGGTATCAGACTACGTCAAGAGGGTGGCAACTACCTACGTCCAAGGGGGCAGAACGGAATTGTCTGTAACAGTGTATAAAAGAGCGTGTCAGAGGGAACAGTGTTGTCTGGCCTAGGGGATAACGGAGAGTCCTGCCGTTAAGTTGTGCCGAATCCATTGTAACGGAGCACTCGTATTTGGAGTGTACCGGTAGATGCTGTATGGGTCGCTTCTCATTGTGCTTCAACTGCAATAAACCTGGCTTGGGTGCCTTCGTTGCTCAGCGAATCCATGGTCATGTGAACTCATTCGATCTTGAGCGCCGTCTTGGTTATGTGCAAAGCTTAGACAGCACCGACATGAGGGACACTCGCATGCAGCCTGCATTGACAACGAACAACTGACAACAGATCAGTAACCACTAATAACTAATGGCTGGAAAAGTCAGTTATGGAACCTGAGTTTCACAAAGATAATTGAGGGTGTTTATAACTCAGACCCTAAAATCATTCAGGCCCATTGCTGCTATTAATTTCATTGGTAGCATCAAGTGATGCACAGACAGGCCTGTATGATAATCCCAGTATCCAGTTATTGCCACAAATATTAACTGAGTGTTCATTCCCCACCACACACATACCCGTGAGGATGTACACAGACCAATGGTGCATGTAGGCACATGCAAGCACACACAGAGTTAGACATCTAACCACCCTATGTGCTTATGTAAATCCAATAGGCACCTATCTGCATTTTTAGGTTCCTAAATACCTTTGCAAATCTGTCCTTAACTCCCTTAGATTCCTTTGAAAATCCCAGGCCACCGACTTCCTCCAACAATCAGTAAAGTGAACAGGAGAGTAGGCCCACTCAAGGTGTTAAACAATACTTATCTGTTGGATGTATTATTTCTCTGAGCTATTGGATAGATATTGGCTGAAATTTCTCCTTCCATATTTGACATAAATCTTAAGGGGCCTAAACATTCTGAAATAGTAACATAAGGTCACAAAGTCCTAAGTTCTTTCTCTGAACTATCAAACATGCCTGTCTCAGAGCAAGTACAAAATTTCCGAAAGCCAGTCCCTTGCCTTGAGAAGAACAGTGGTTTAAAAAATGACTTCTAGACATGGTTCCGTTCCGTGTTATTTGTTGGCCATTGGGATAGAATATCCAGAGGAGTCTATAACTCTGGTTGACTGAGAGAATAAGCAATTCAACTTTAGTCCAACTTGAGTTGGAACTGAGAAAGTAACTCAGAAGAACCTATCTGCCTTTTTATCTTGGCTCTCAGAATCAAAGAGAGATTGGTGCCCAGAATGATTTTTCAGCAAGTGTTCCCCCCCAATATCTAAAACACCATTTCAGCAGTAGCCAGTGGTTTGCCTCTGAGACTCTGCCAGAAAGAGGGACAAATTTTTAGCTGGTGTAAATTAGTGTTGCTCCAGTGGTGTCAATGGGACCAGTTCCCCAGTTGGTTCAAATAAATGTAGATCCATTGGAGTCAATGGGACCATATCCCCAGTTGGTGTAAATAGGTATAGATCCATTGGTGTCAATGGGACCAGATCCCCAGCTGGTTCAAGTAGGTGTAGCTCCAATGGAGTTAGCGGGACCAAATCCCCAATTGTTGTGAGTTGGCATTGCTCCACTGGAGTCAGTGGGCCAGATCACCAGCTGGTTTGAATTACCAAAACACCCCTGAATCCAATAGAGTTGTGTCAATTGACACCAACTAAGGATCGGCACCCCATTTTCAGATTTACCAGTCATGGAGTTCATTAACACTGAAGTTCATTAATACCCGCAGTAAATAGTGAGAAATATATGTGTAAATCAGGAGTAACTCCATGGAGATGAATTATGGTGAGTCTCCTCTCACTGAGCAGGGAATAACTGCTAATGACAATGGAGACACACATCTGCTTAATAATGCAAAGTAACACACTGGGGAGTGCTTCTGGCTGGGATTTCAAAGAAGCTAATAGAGATAGTTTCCCAAACCTCATTTAAAGCCACTGGAAGTTGGGCATCTAAGTCCCTTGGGTCCTATTGAACTCTCAGCTTCTACTGCTGTCTTCTGCTAGGCAGAATAAGAGTTGCTCAACAATGCGGTTGATAGCTGGAAAAGCTTTTTCCCTAGGAAGGTGGTGAAGCACTGGAATGGGTTACCTAGGGAGGTGGTGGCATCTCCTTCCTTAGAGATTTTTACAGAAAATTCCACTTGGTCACTCAGGTTTTTGTTGCTGGTTTCCCATTCTGCAACCAAAATGAAAAGTGTGGAAAGCCATTTTTTTCTTTGTAGAGGGGAAATATTTTGGCCAACAGTATTGACCAACTCTAAATTTAGCATTGAACTCATGTTCCTCGGCCCAAATCCACAGAGGCTTTTTAGGGCCTTGCTGCCAACTGGGATCCATGAACCCTGGCCTAGGCATATCCTAAACCCCTCTCCTCCCCTCCTCCCCCCACTTTCAGGGGCTTAGCTCCTAAACTGGGGTTGGCAACGCATTCAATCTGTGCTTGTGCGCCACAGCTGAGGACCCTCTTTTGGAGCCAGGCACCGACAGCATTTCTCCAAAACAGCGGCAGTGCATGGCCAGCTCCACGCAAACCAGACACTTCCATAATTACTCTGTCATCTGGTGGCTAGCACACAAACCTCGGTGATAAGCAGCCAAGAGTCCAGTCCTCCTGCTCCAATGACTTTGAAAATAGTCCATGCATCATTCATTTTCTGGCACTCGGCGGCAAAAGGAAAAAATAAGAGAAAAGGAGGGGAAAAGGGATGGAGGAATCGAAAATCCACAATTTCATGGAAAAATCATGAATCTGTTTGACAAAACGATTGTGTGAAATTTTTCCTTTCTATTTTTGAACTCTGCAAAATGGAAACAACTTCAAGATTTCCTATTTGTGTTTCAAACTTTTTTATTTATTTATTTTTTTGAACACCTGTGCAGGAAACAGATGTGTCAGTTTCACTTCTGTTCATAGTCTGCTTTACTTTCCAGTTCTGACCCGTCAGCAGCATGTGCCAATGTTCAGGTTGCAGGGACTGAAATGGAAACCGATTCCTTAAGAAATAAACTGTAGGCCAGATTTAGAGAGGTGTTTCACTGCCCAAAGACGCAGCTAGGCCAGATTTGTCAAGGTATTAAGTGCTTTGTGGGATTTTCAAAACCATCCATGCAGATTAGGTGCCTAACTCCTATTAATTTTACTTGGGCACTTTTGAAAAACCCTCTGGGCATATATCTGCCCCTTTAGGGACCTAAGTATCCTGAAAATGTGTCCCTGCATCCACAACACTGAAAAGTAAAAATTCTGGGGTATTTTTATTGGGGGTGGTTTTGGAAAATCCCTTTTTAAGAAAACCCCTAAATTTGGGACCCAGTTTGATCTGATGGCGTCTCTTTGAAAGTTGAATGTCTGATATTGTAACAGGCCGGCTAAGCATATGTGTGTCCTGCTGCTCCCCGCTGATTGGGACCAGACCAGCCTGTCCTTGTGACATCCCAGCCCCACAAGCTGATGGAATCTCCTTGTTAGGCCCAGTGGCCGGACCAGAGCTGTTGAAGAAGGGGGGCTGTGGGCTTTCTTCCTGTTGTGGCTGGGAAGGTTTGAGGCACAGCACAGTGGTAGTTTTTGTGTATTAGATGGCCAGAGCACTGCTCCAATCTGATCTCTCTAAGCCAGTTTTTCTCAATTGGTGTTCCGCGGAACCCTGGGGTTCCGCGAGAACACTGTTAGGGTTCCGCAAGCAGCTGTTCTCTGCGCCGCCGATCAGCTGTTCTCCGTCTCCGAGAGCAGCTGTTCTCCGCCGCCAAGAGCAGCTGTTCTCCGCGCCGCCGAAAAAGGGAAGATGTCTCAGATTTTCCGGCAGAGGGTATCCAGTGTAAGTGTAATTTAAGTGAGAAATGCTGACCTTTGCTTATTTTGACATTTGAAGACTGCTAAGGGTTTGGGGGGGTCCGCAATTATTTATGGAGTTCAAAAGGGTTCCGTGGCCAAATTTAATTGAGAAACACTGCTCTAAGCAGACACAAAGCACTGCTGTCAGAAGGAATCAAAGGGCCCCGGCTCTCCTGAGAGCATTTCCTCGCTAGGGGTCAGCCTGGTCTCATCAGTTCCCTCTGAGGGACAGAGAGAAGCATCGCTGAGATCTCACCAGAATGTTTGCTCCAGCTGAGCTGCTGTGTACCGAGAGACATGGACCCGTGGGGAGGCGATTATCCACACCGTAATTAGCAAAATTACTATGATTGGTTCCCTGCCTTGCCGAGGCCTGGTGGAGTCTGGGGGCCACATGGAAAATCAATAACACAATCACCAGAGTCTAATGCAAGAGCTGGAAATGCTTTGCTCCCGTCTCTGAAGGCTGCTATAAATACGCCTCTGGCCCATGCTTTGTTCAGGTCCATGCTCGATGTCAGGCAGGGCTCTGTCATTGTCACAGCCTTATGTTGATGCTTTATTTGCTTCCCCTTAGATTTGAAGCCTTGGTTGGAATCTGCAGGCCTTCAGGTTTAGCCAAAGGCGGTGCTTACTGTGTGCGTTTTGCTTCTAACGAGGCTGCTGCTGCTGCTGCTAACACTGTAACTGGGGAGGCTTTAGCTGCTGCTGCTGCTAACGCTGTAACTGAGAACTCAGCATTTTGATACTTTGATACAGCCATGATACTTTTCTGAGTGTCAAAATGATTTTTTGCCTCTTGCTGCTGCCCCGTGCCATCGGCAAGATCCAAATGTCCATGTGCTCCATGAGGAAACCGTTCCCAACTCACCCAGACTATTATAGGCAAGGAGACCACATTATTGGTGGGATCCTATCTCAGGTTATTTCTATGCTCGACCTGGAGACCTTCCTGCAACCTCCCCATCCTTGGTACATTAAGTACTTCATGTGAGTATTTCTTTTCTGGATAATGAGGCAAAATGGATGAGATCCTACGTACTGAGTGTTAGGGTATATGTGGGACCATATTACAGATAAAAATGGGTGTAAGTGGGAGTAGATTGTCTCTTTACAGGGCAAAAATGAAGCAGCATTTTAAAGAGACCATTGAAGTTCAGTATTCTTAACTCTGCAGAACTGGCTAACTTGCATCCAATAATTTTAGAAGAACTGGAGAAGGTGTTTTTGAGCTAGAGAGTTTTATTAAATGAAATCTTGTTATACAGCAAAAGTCCCAGAGGAATGGGGAAAACAAAACAAATGCTCCAATATTTAAAAGTTGTTAGCCTGGCACTGATGCTGGACAACATGATGGAAAGTCTGGTATGGGATACTACTGATAAAGGGTTAAATTACGGCAGCATAAACGGTGCCAGTCAATGTGGTTTTATGGAAAATAGATTTTGTCAGACAAACCGGATACAATTTTTGATGAGCTTATAGATTTTGTTGACATGGGTAACTCTGTAGGCACAATATAAGAGAGAACATGGGTGAGGCAATAGCTTCTATTGGCCATACTTCTGTTGATAAAAGAGGCAAACTTCTGAACTCCACAAAGCTCTTCCTCAGGTCTGGGCAAGGTAATAAGTGTCACAGCTAAATAGTGGTGGTCAAGCAGCAGGAGTTAACACAGTTGCAAAAAAATATTTAAAATACAGTGGACAATTAACATGTTTGCAATCATAGGACAGAGGAGAATTAGTGGGTTCTAGGGTACTGTAATAAGACATAAAACCAGTGTCTGTGTTGAGTCCATTTTTTTGGCATCTATCAAAGTTATGAATTTAAAAATTAGTATAATATACCTGGACTTACGTAGGGCAGCCAACTTAATATAACAAAACCTTTTGATTTAAAAATGCATTATCCAAAATCAGTGTAGTCCCTATAAAATGGAAAAAAAACCTGCCTAATTGACAGATCTCAAAAAATAACTGTAAATGGAGAATCAACTTCATATAGGGGCATTTCTAAAGGCTCCCATACTTGAATATCTTTATCAGTACTTAATAGGTCCATGCTTATACATCCAAGGATTCGTCTGCTCTCTCAGCCACTGCATTGCCATGGGATCCTGTTTAGTTAATTATCCACCAGGTCCCCTAATTTCCTTTCTGAGTCATTGATTTCCAAAATAGAGTTTCCATCCTGTAAGATCTAGATCCACGACTTTTCATTTAGCTGTTGTCAAAGTGAGCCCAGCTTACTATGAGATCCAGATGTCTCTGAGGATACATTATTTACCAATTCACCAGCTGTTGTGTCATCTGCAAACTTTATCAGCAATGAATTTGATATTTTCTTCCAGCTCACTGATAGATTTTTAAGTATGAGACCCCTTTAGAAATGCCCCTCTTTGATGTTGATTTTCCATTTACAATATTGAAAATAATAATGTTCAAAAACATCTACAGGTATGCTCTGAGGTATGGAAAGCCTCCCGGAAAGCTCTATATTTTTAATTTCTGCAAGAGAAGGTTAAAAGGCCACTTAATCACTATCTATAAGATGAGATTTCCAGTGGTATTGGGCTCCTTAATTCACCGGAGAAAGGTGTAACAAGATTCAATGGCTGGAAGCTAAAGCAAGATTAATTCAAATTAGAGATAAGGAGCATAATTTTTTACAGTGAAGGTAATTAACCTTTAGAACAATTTGCCAAGGGGTCCAGTTGATTCTCCAATTTTAAATAAAGATTGTTAGAAATAAACAAACACGTTGTCCCGGGGGTGGATTGGGGAGACGGAACCCTTTATTGCCTGCTCGTTCCACCTCCACACAGGGAGTGAACAACGGGCGGGTTTAATTACAATTATTTTATCCATACCGGTATGTAAATATATACATTTTCATCAACTCCCCATAGTCCCTTATTTGAATACATTAATACCTATAAAGTGAATATTAACAACTACATAATGAATATAATTATACCTGCCCCTGTTTGTTGTTTACAGGATTACCATACAGAGGGCAGGAACATCACCTTAAAACCTATACATTTTACACTAACATTCTTTGAAGTAATGGTGTGCCGGGTGGAAGGAAGATAATGCTTTCTTTCCACCAAAGGCCTTCAGCAGAAGGAGGAATAGTTATTTTGTTAGCCTCATCCCCTGCGCAGATGGCCAGGAAGGGAGGAGAAGAAGAGGGATAACAGACTCTAACTAGAATTAATACCAATTAGCAGAAACAAGGTTTGCCCGTTACATGACCCCATTCCCTGTAATTTAGGCTTGACCATTTGTCCAGCTTTTAACTCTTTACTCTCCTACAACTTAGTCACATAATTCCTGTGGCTGGGACTTTAAGGAAAACACCAAATATTGCAAGGCTCAGAATAACATCTCAGAATTTGACACCATCGTAGGAATGCGCTGGCCACAAGGATGACTTAGGCTTGTGAGTGAAGGAAGCCATCATTGCTAACAAACAGCTGAGGTGTAGAGTTCTTTGTCTCTCCTGTCACCCAACAGCCATGTTCTCAGTAGCTGGAGGGTGCACACATGACATGCCATGGAAATCTCATTGCAGGCTGCTGCCTAAAAACTATCAGCACGTCTTGGCTTTGGTGTTTGCCATTAATGAGATCAACCAGGATTTCCTGGTGCAAGTGCTGGAGCAACCAACTAGGGGCCGTGCTTCTCTTGACCTGCTGCTCACAAACAGGGAAGATTTGGTAGGGGAAGTAGAAGTGGGTGGCAACCTAGGCAGCAGTGACCATGAGATGGTCGAGTTCAGGATCCTGATGAAAGGAAGAAAGGGGAACAGCAGGATACGGACCATGGACTTCAGAAAAGCGGACTTTGATTCCCTCAGGGAACTGATGGGCAGGATTCCCTGGGAGGCTAATATGAGGGGGAAAGGAACCCAAGGGAGCTGGCTGTATTTTAAAGAAACCTTATTGAGGGCACAAGAGCAAACCATCCCGATGTGCAGAAAGAATAGCAAATATGGTAGGCGTCCAGCTTGGCTTAACAAAGATGTCCTTGGCGAACTTAAACGCAAAAAAGAAGCTTACAAGAAGTGGAAGCTTGGTCAGATGACTAGGGAGGATTATAAAAACACTGCTCGAACATGCAGGAATGAAATGAGGAAGGCCAAAGCACAATTGGAGTTGCAGCTAGCAAGGGACGTGAAGGGGAACAAAAGGGTTTCTACAGGCATATTGCCAACAAGAGGAAGATTCGGGAAAGTGTAGGCCCCTTAAAGAAAGAGGGAGGCGACCTAGTGACGGAGGATGTGGAGAAAGCTGAGGTACTCAATGCCTTTTTTGCCTCTGTCTTCACAGACAAGATCAGCTCCCAGACTGCTGTACTGGGTGGCACAGAATGGGAAGGAGGCAAACATCCCGCAGTGCTGAAGGAACAGGTTCAAGACTATTTAGAAGGATTGGACATTCATAAGTCCATGGGGCCGGATGCAATGCACCCGAGGGTGCTGAGGGAGTTGGCTGAGGTGATTTCAGAGCCATTGGCTATTATCTTTGAAAGCTCGTGGCAACAGGGGGAGGTCCCTGACGACTGGAAAAAAGCTAATATAGTGCCCATCTTCAAAAAAGGGAGGAAAGAGGATCCGGGGAACTACAGACCGGTCAGCCTCACCTCAATCCCTGGAAAGATCATGGAGCAGGTCCTTAAGGAATCCATTTTAAGGCACTTGGAAGAGAGGAAGGTGATCAGGAACAGTCAACACGGATTCACCAAGGGAAAGTCATGCCTGACCAACCTGATTGCTTTCTATGATGAGGTGACTGGTTCTGTGGATGTGGGGAAGGCGGTGGATGTGATATACCTTGACTTTAGCAAAGCTTTTGATACGGTTTCTCACAGTATTCTTATCAGCAAGTTAAAGAAGTATGGGTTGGATGAATGGACTATAAAATGGATAGTGAACTGGCTAGAGCATAGGGCTCAACGAGTAGTGATCAATGGCTCCATGTCTAGCTGGCAACCGGTCACAAGCGGAGTTCCCCAGGGGTCGGTCCTGGGGCCGGTTTTGTTCAACATCTTTATTAATGATCTGGAGGATGGGGTAGATTGCACCCTCAGCAAGTTTGCGGACGACACTAAGCTGGGGGGAGTGGTAGATACCCTGCAAGGTAGGGATAGGATACAGAGTGACCTAAACAAACTGGAGGATTGGGCCAAAAGAAATCTAATGAGGTTCAACAAAGAAAAGTGCAGAGTCCTCCACTTAGGAAGGAAGAATCCCATGCACAGCTATAGACTGGGGACCGACGAGCTGGGCAGCAGCTCTGCAGAAAAGGACCTGGGGGTAACGGTGGATAAAAAGCTGGATATGAGTCAGCAGTGTGCCCTGGTTGTCAAGAAGGCCAATGGCATATTGGGCTGCATTAGGAGGGGCATTGCTAGCAGGTCACGGGAAGTGATTATTCCCCTCTATTCGGCATTGGTGAGGCCGCATTTAGAATATTGTGTCCAGTTTTGGGCCCCCCAATACAAAAAGGATGTGGACAAGTTGGAGAGAGTCCAGCGGAGGGCAACAAAAATGATTAGGGGGCTGGAGCACAGGACTTATGAGGAGAGGCTGAGGGAACTGGGCTTGTTTAGTCTGCAAAAGAGAAGAGTGAGGGGGGATTTGATAGCGGCCTTTAACTACCTGAAAGGGGGTTCTAGGGAGGATGGGGCTAGGCTGTTCTCGGTGGTGGCAGATGACAGAACAAGGAGCAACGGTCTCAAGTTGCAGGGAGGGAGGTCTAGGTTGGATATTAGGAAAAAGTTTTTTACTAGGAGGGTGGTGAAGCACTGGAATGGGTTACCTAGGGAGGTGGTGGAATCTCCATCCTTAGAGGTTTTTAAGCTGCGGCTTGACAAAGCCCTGGTTGGGATGATATAGCAGAGGTTAGTCCTGCTTTGAGCAGGGGGTTGGACTAGATGACCTCCTGAGGTCCCTTCCAACTCTAATATTCTATGATTCTATGATTCTATGATCCCGATCTGTTACCCAATATCATGCTGGGATTCCACATCTACAAGAGCTTTTTCAAAGCAAGGAAGACCTACGAGGCCGCTCTTACTCTGCTCTCCTCCAGGTATGGAATGGTCCCCAATTACAACTGCAACACACAGAACAAGTTGTCAGCTGTCGTCGGGGGGGTCGGGTCTGAAACATCCATCCAGATAGCAACCATCTTAGGCATCTACAAGATTCCACAGGTAAGGAGTGAAGGGGTGTTAGAGGAGTTTCACAGCTCAGTCATACGGGGCCAAATTCCCCATTGCTGTAGCTTTATGAATTTCAGAGGAATGGCATCAGGGACATAGATGCAGCCACTCTTGGGGAACAGGAAGACACATCTGTAATGGGTCTACAGGGAGTTCAATGCCCCACATTCTACACAGTCCTTGGCAGTATCCATATCATTTGGCAAGCCCTACGCATAGCTTTGTGCACAGGTAAACCCTACAACTGGGTTCTAGCATCCCTGTTTCTCTCTGTGGCTCTCCAGCAAGTCCAAAGGAGTTCAGACTTCTGTTGGAGAAATCTCCCCCTTCAGGGAGCAAAGCAACCAGAAATATTTGCAGTGACCTAGGGCAGCCTTGTCCTAAAAAGCCAACGTGTAATATTCCACTGGAACACAGTCTTTGAGAGTCTTTAAGTCAGCATGGAAAAGCCAAGCTTGTCTGAGTTTGTGTTGGCCAAAGCAATGGCCCCAACTTTCCATACTTTGCTGGAGTCCATCTAAATATGTTGTTCTCTCTGATCCTGTGTCCCCTTGCTGTGGGAAGCAGAACAACTAAAAAAACAGACTGTTCACATGTGGTCCATTTGTCTCTAGATGCAGCCATGCTGTGTCCATATATTCAGTCTTCTTTGGCTTCCAGTGATTTAAAGTCAATGTGTGGTCATTCGATCTTCTGTTGTCTTCCAAGGGCACTCTGGTCATTTTTGCTGATTGCAACCAGAAAGGCACATGACACAACTCCTGTGCCTCAATCACAGGACACATTAACCTGCAGTGGGCAGCAATATAATGTGGGTGGGTAAACTGAGTCACATGTAGGGTTCATGAAATTATTACAAAAAATCCCACATTCTCCATAATGTCCCACTAGCTGTTTAGTTTCTGTGAACTCCCTTTTCAATGTGGCTGGGCAGGTCTCATGTGTTTTCAATTCAGGTCCCATCACCGCAGCTTTCCTCATGTGGCTGCATCTCTAGCTGAGGGTGAAACTGGCTCTGAGGTTGAAAAAATTCATAAGTGAATCTTGTGGGGTCAGACTTAAGGTTATGCATGTGTATAGTTACTCAGTATTGGTGCCTGATTCGCTGAGTGTTTACTGATTGTATTGACTTTGGAGAATTTCCAGTTAGTCACTGATTAAATTTTTGAGGTTTAAAAGGTTCTAGTCCTAGAATCAGGCAAAACAGAATGAAGTCCGGTGGGAGGGTGGTGAAGCACTGGAATGGGTGACCTAGTGAGGTGGTGGAATCTCCATCCTTAGAGGTTTTTAAGGCCCAGCTTGACAAAGCCCTGGGTAGGATGATTTAGTTGGGGTTGGTTTTATTTGGAGCAGGGGGTTGGACTAGAAAAATGGTTCCCAAACTTTTTAAATGAAAGCCCAACTAGTTAACATTATATAAAACACGCACCCCACAGCCCACCCCCTGATCTGGACATAAACACATATAACCCTATAAACACATATAATGATAATAATAATACCACAACATGACATAAATAATAATAATAAATTACTTTTACCTGAGTAAGAAACTAACCTTTCCCTGGTGCAGCCGCCACAGCACACACACTCCTCTTCCTGTATCTCATGGACTGAGGGTAATGGAGGTGGTGGTTGCTGATGGGTTGGCCATGGTTGCTTCAGGCTCCCACTAATGCAAGTCTTCTCTGCTCCAGCCAGGCACCCGGCTGGCTTGGGTTCGGGGTGGGGTTGATCCTTTTTTCCAGCTGGCTGGAGGCTGCTCCACCACTCTGGCCAGTGCAGGGCTTGAGCCTGACTGGCGTTAGGTTTGGGGGACTAAATGACCTCAATATTACTGAAGCCTCACGGACCCCCTCTAATCTTTGGCGCCTCCCAAGGTGGTCCCGCATCCCAGGTTGGAAACCGTTGGACTAGATGACCTCCTGAGGTCCCTTCCAACCCAATCTTCTATGATTCCATGATTCGAAGTTCAGTGATTGGGTGGGAACCCCAAATTGCACAAGAGCACTTACTGAGGGCAAAGCAAAACTTTTAATACTTTTCTTACCATGCTTTGCATAACCACAAATGTTTCAACCCCCACGTGAAAGTAGCTGTGGTGGAGAATGAAGGCGGCATGCCTTATGCATACTCACTCCCTGCTCATGGAGACCTAGTGGTGGAGGAGAAGATCTACAAGAGGCCTACCCTGCCTCTGGCACATCTGATAGTCAAGATTTCTAGGTTTAAATGGTGGCCTGGCCTGTTATAGGACCTGGTGTCTACCAGGAATATTCATTTAAACACCCAGCCTCCTTTGCCCACTACTGATTTCTTCACCCTATTAATGTGGGGTTGTCCTTATCCGATAGGCTAGTAGATTAATGATCTCAACATTTTGCCATCTACGTCAATTCATTGCCAAGCAAATTTGTGGATGTTCCTATCCTAAAATATGGAAGAGCTGGTGTGAGATCCTATTCCTGCAGTTACCTGGTATCATTTTATACAACCCTCCGCCCCCAAAACCCTAAATGTAATATTCCTGGTTCCCCAATAACTCTGGGTCACTGTTGGGTAACTCACTTGTGCTAAAGCTCATAGGCTTCAAAGCCTTATGCTGACTATGTAGGCCAGTGGTCCTCCAGATTTGGGGGTCACACCACCTCTTACCAGGTCCACACCCTCCTCAGGAACCACAATCAGGAACCAGGGCCAGGAGCAGGTCCAAAGCCACAGTCGGGGGCCAAGAGCCATGGCCCAAACTATGACTGGGGCTGGAGTGGGGGCTGGACCTGAAGCCGTGGAGCCAAGGGCAGGGAATGGGACCAGGAGCCAGGACCACAGGCCAGGAATGGGGCCACAGGGCCCAGGACCAGATACAGGGCTGCCGGGCCCGGGACATGGGGCACTGATGCAGGCTGTGGCCAGGAGTGGGGCCCGGGTGTGGGATGCAGCCAAGAGTGAGGCCTGGGGTTGCAACTGGGAGCTGAGGCTTGGGCTGAAGGTGGAGGATGGGGCTGGAGCAGAGATGGGGCAGAATGGGGCTGGATGGGGCTTCCTCTCTGCCGCCATGGTGACTGGCCCAGGCCCCACCGTGCCCCCCCAAAGGTTCCTCCTTGCCCTCTCCTGCACAATTCAGGGACCTCTGATGTAATCTAATGTCTTACAGAATGTAGGACTGTATGATTTTGCGTTACTGGTACAAAAAATATCTTTAATCTAACTCTGTGGGCCACTGTATTAAAATTCAATATGCTATTTTGGATTGGACCTGTGGGTTCACTGACTGCACGACTGTTACTCTTAGAAACATGATTCTGGTGCAAACACTTACATTTACCAGTTAAAAAGTCACCTTTTCTGAATGTGCCCCCAAGGTATTGTATCTGGGAATGTTCCAGCCAGTGATCTCCTTTAGTTGGGTTTGGGGTTAAATGAAAGCTTTCAAAGCAAGCATCTGCTTTCCTTGAACATTTTCAGGTTTACATTGAGATCACAGAAACATAGAAGCTGAAAATATTTTGCTTTTTGGCTGATTTGTTTGTGGGGTTTTTTTTGGTTTTGCCTGAAAATTTCAGTTTCTGGTGGCTGAAAATTTTTGGGCTTGAATTAATCAAGAAAATGCTCTTTTATTTGTGTAGAGAGTTTCCCCCAAAAGAAGAAAACATTATCTAATCAACTCTAGTTTTCACCAAAATCTAAAAATCAATGTATTTTCTCTTTCAGATCAGTTATGGCTCATTCAATGCCATGCTGAGTGATAAATTCCAGTTCCCTTCTTTCTACCGGCTGGTCCCAAATGAGGTGCCTCAATCTCTGGGACTGATCCGGTTAATGCTGCATTTACAATGGACCTGGGTTGGCCTTATTGTTTCAGACGATGACAGTGGAGAAAAATTTGTGCAGACTTTGAAGCCATTGCTCACTAAGAATAGTATCTGTGTTGCCTTCACAGAACGGGCCCCTCATATGCCTTCTCCTTCCATGGTTCAGGCCTTCAGGGAGCAAACAATTAAGTTACAATCCAGTATCTCCCAGACAAAGGCCGAGGTGATTGTGGTCTATGGTGATACAGATTCCCTATTAGGTTTAAAATTGTTTTTACATGTAAACTATCACTCATCACCAACACCGATAGGGAAAGTTTGTATCACAACAGCTCAGTGGGATTTCACTTCATACATCGCTATGAATAGGTGGACTTTAAGACCCTTTCATGATGCCTTGTCCTTTGCAGTGCACACAAAGGAGGTAACAGGATTCCAAGATTTCCTGCGGACCCTCAACCCTTACCAACCACAAGGAGATATTTTTATACAGCAGTTTTGGCACAATGTATTCAATTGTTCAATTCCGTATGTTGGCCTGAACATAAGTGGAGGGAGAAATTGCTCAGGAAAGGAGGAACTGGCAAGCCTGCCTGGTTCTGATTTTGAAATGAAAATGTCAGGCCAGAGTTACAGTATCTACAACAGCATCTATGCGGTGGCCCATGCCCTTCATGACCTGTACTCATCCAAATCCAAACAGGAAGCCATGGGGAAGGGATATCTGCCGGAGCTTCAGACTATCCAGCCGTGGGAGGTAACGTCTCTCCTTATGGAACTTCATAATTAATGTGTCACCAAGATTTTCTCTTTAGTGAGTGTCAAAATTTTCGGTAGTCTATTTCCCCAAATTTACATTATTTATTTATTACTGTTATCACATATCCCAGTACAGAGCAGGAGCAATTCTACATAAGCCAGTGGAGTCTGACTGGGAAGAAACTATTGTAAGTGGGAGTCTAATGAGGCTGATTTTTCAGCAAATACATTTTTCATAAAAGTTGGAAGGGGGCTACCAAAGAGGATGGAGCTAGGCTGTTCTCAGTGATGGCAGATGATGGACCTGGGAGCAATGGTCTCAAGTTAGAGTGGGTGAGGTCCAGTTAGATATTAGGAAAAACTTTTTCACTAGGAGGGTGGTGAAGCACTGGAATGGGTTACCTGGGAGGTGCGAGTAACAGTGGATAAAAAGCTGGATATGAGTCAGCAGTGTGCCCTGGTTGTCAAGAAGGCTAATAACATATTGGGCTGCATTAGGAGGAGCATTGCCAACAGGTCGCGGGAAGTGATTATTCCCCTCTATTCGGCATCGGTAAGGCTGCATTTAGAGTATTGTGTCCAGTTTTGGGCCCACCACTACAAAAAGGATGTAGACAAGTTGTAGAGAGTACAGCGGAGGGCAACAAAAATGATTAGGGGGCTGGAGCACAGGACTTATGAGGAGAGGCTAAGGAAATTGGGCTTGTTTAGTCTGCAAAAGAGAAGACTGAGGGGGGATTTGATAGCAGCCTTTAACTGCCTGAAAGGGGTTCCAGGCAGGATGGGTCTAGGCTGTTCTCGGTGGTGGCAGATGACAGAACAAGGAATCATAGAATCATAGAATATTAGAGTTGGAAGGGACCTCAGGAGGTCATCTAGTCCAACCCCCTGCTCAAAGCAGGACTAACCTCAGCTATATCATCCCAACCAGGACTTTGTCAAGCCTCAGCTTAAAAACCTCTAAGGATGGAGATTCCACCACCTCCCTAGGTAACCCATTCCAGTGCTTCACCACCCTCCTAGTGAAAAACTTTTTCCTAATGTCCAACCTAAACGTCCCGCCCTGCAACTTGAGATCGTTGTTCCTTGTTCTGTCATCTGCCACCACCGAGAACAGCCTAGCCCCATCCTCCCTGGAACCCCCTTTCAGGTAGTTAAAGGCCGCTATCAAATCCCCCCTCATTCTTCTCTTTTGCAGACTACACAAGCCCAGTTCCCTCAGCCTCTCCTCATAAGTCCTGTGCTCCAGCCCCCTAATCATTTTTGTTGCCCTCCTCTGGACTCTTTCCAACTTGTCCACATCCTTTTTGTAGTGGGAGCAACGGTCTCAAGTTGCAGGGCGGGAGGTCTAGCCGGAACTGAGCTGAGCTGGCAAGTCTTTGTGAGGATTTATGAGATTTTGAGCCTCCTCACTCACTCACTGAATGAAAAGCATCGTTCAGGATTGATGTTGGTGAAATTCCAGAGGCAGTGAGACACTAGAGGCAGGAAAAGAGGGTAGAAACATGGACAGATACTGACAAAATAAGCTTATTCGTAGGATAACATAATTAATGCATCTCGGAAAAGAATTTAACACATATCCAGTGGGAGAAACAAAGTTTGGTTATGGAAATTTTAAATGAGGTATCTAGCTAGCTGACTGTCTGCCCATGGGTTACTATCTACCCTTCCCTCCACAATCTCTCTTGCTTGCTTGTGTTCGTTCTTTCTGCCTATCTGACAGTCTGTCTCTGTCTTCCCTTCCCTTCACAATATCTATCTATCTACCTATCTATCTATCTATATATCTTAATATGCCATCTGAGTGCTATGTAAGTTATAGAAGATAAAAGCAACCCTATAGTACATGAGGTTACAGTTTTATATGACTGCAAAAATGCGATCTCTAGCAGATATGAAGAAGAAATAGGCAAATATTTAAACTAATAATGTATTGTCTCTGGTAAATTACATGGCTAGGATTTGTAAACCTGCTACGACTTCTTAAATAAAGACATTTTTTAAAAAAAACAGCAACAAATTTTATACTGGTTAACTCAAAACTTCAGATCTCAGTGGAACAAGGAAATAGAATAATAAATCATAGAAATGAAGGGCTAGAAAGGACCTTGAGAGGTCTTCTGTTCCAGTGGTTCTCAACCAGCGGTACACGTACCCCTGAGGGTACGCAAAAGTCTTCCAGGGGGTACATCAACTCATCCAGATATTTGTCTAGTTTTACAACTAGGCTACATAAAAAGCACTAGCAAAGTCAGTATAAACTAAAATTTCATACAGAGAATGCCTTCTTTATACTGCTCTATATACTAGACACTGAAATGTACGCACAATATGTAGCCCATAGAACTACCCTGCTTGCTTGCATTATATAGATATGTATCTTTTCTTATAGATTTAAGTATGATTGAGTGATCATAATAGAGTTATAAATTTATATATATTTTTCTGTAATGCAAGGTACCTTACAGGACATATCCTGTATGACAGCTACGTAATTATTATACACATATTCGGGAACTAGTGTTGACGTATAGCAAAAACAAGACACATATGGTCATGTTTTTGCATAGATAATTTAATAGTTAGCAGACATACTCGGGACCTTTGGCCTAGACAAGTGTTGAAAGTAATGATTTCAGGCTCAAACTAGTACACCACAAAACCCACAAAGGTGAAGTCATGGAGTCTTTGAAATGGGACGTGAAAATGTCATGGATATCCTTAATATGCATGAGCCTGCCAGCCTATAGAAAATGGATACCCCAATAATTTGGGGGTGGAAAATCCAAATATGAATTTAGAAGGAGGACCCATATTCTCGGGGTATAAGAAGGGGAAGATCGTGCTATTTGGGGTGATCGTCATCTACTCTTGCTCGAAGTTTCTTTAGTTTGTGTTAAGATTTTCCTTTTCCATTTTATAGTCTTATTTGTAGTCTTAGTTTATAGTTCTTAGCTCTCTAGCAGTGCTTACTCCATCCCTCTACTCAAGAGTTGAAGAATCAAACATCTCTCTCAACCAGGGAAGGGCGTGAGTATATTATTCCAAAGCATATCATAGAAATATATATATCATATGAATCTTTAAAATTAAGATTGTATTATCCATTATCCATTTGATTGTTCATTTTCTCTATATCAGTCATTTGTCTATCATTTTATGTTATCTTAATAAAACTTATAAAATTATACAAATTTGGTTATCACTAAGAACCTTCCTGTTGTACACCCCGGGGTCCCTATATAATTCTTCTGGATCCTGATTCAGGGACAAGAACCTTCTAATCCAAGCAATTGGCAAACTTATAACCCTATTAAATAACTAATACATTCAAAATCAGGCTACAAATATTTATATTCCAACTGACTTATTTTAGAAGTATATGGTGAAAATGTGAAAGCGAGCAATTTTTCAGTAATAGTGTCTGTGACACTTCTATTTTTATGTCTGATTTTGTAAGCAAGTAGTTTTTAAGTGAGGTGAAACTTGGGGTACGCAAGACAAATTAGACTCCTGAAAGGGGTACAGTTGTCTGGAAAGGTTGAGATCCATTGAACTATTCCATCCTGCCTTGCTGACTATCTAGACATCGCTGACACCTGTTTTATCTAAGCTCGCTTAAAAGCATTCAGTTAAGGGGAATTACACAGCCTGCCTTCATAACCTGTCCCTGTGCTTAGCTGGGATTCATTAGAGTTCGAAAGTTTTTCTTACTATACCTAAATCTCACTTGTTGCAGATTATGTTGCATCTTTATTAATGATCTGGAGGATGGGGTAGATTGCACCCTCAGCAAGTTTGCGGACGACACTAAGCTGGGGGGAGTGGTAGATACCCTGCAAGGTAGGGATAGGATACAGAGTGACCTAAACAAACTGGAGGATTGGGCCAAAAGAAATCTAATGAGGTTCAACAAAGATAAGTGCAGAGTCCTCCACTTAGGAAGGAAGAATCCCATGCACAGCTATAGACTGGGGACCGACGAACTGGGCAGCAGCTCTGCAGAAAGGGACCTGGGGGTAACGGTGGATAAAAAGCTGGATATGAGTCAGCAGTGTGCCCTGGTTGTCAAGAAGGCCAATGGCATATTGGGCTGCATTAGGAGGGGCATTGCTAGCAGGTCACGGGAAGTGATTATTCCCCTCTATTCGGCATTGGTGAGGCCGCATTTAGAATATTGTGTCCAGTTTTGGGCCCCCCAATACAAAAAGGATGTGGACAAGTTGGAGAGAGTCCAGCGGAGGGCAACAAAAATGATGAGGGGGCTGTAGCACAGGACTTATGAGGAGAGGCTGAGGGAACTGGGCTTGTTTAGTCTGCAAAAGAGAAGAGTGAGGGGGGATTTGATAGCAGCCTTTAACTACCTGAAAGGGGGTTCCAGGGAGGATGGGGCTAGGCTGTTCTCGGTGGTGGCAGATGACAGAACAAGGAGCAACGGTCTCAAGTTGCAGGGAGGGAGGTCTAGGTTGGACATTAGGAAAAAGTTTTTTACTAGGAGCGTGGTGAAGCACTGGAATGGGTTACCTAGGGAGGTGGTGGAATCTCCATCCTTAGAGGTTTTTAAGCTGCGGCTTGACAAAGCCCTGGTTGGGATGATATAGCAGAGGTTAGTCCTGCTTTGAGCAGGGGGTTGGACTAGATGACCTCCTGAGGTCCCTTCCAACTCTAATATTCTATGATTCTATGATTCTATGTTGATTCCTTCTTTTACAACCCTGAATGGACATAGACAATAATTGATCACTGTTCCCTTTATAACAACATTTTACATGTTTGAAGACTGTTATCTAGATTAAACATGCCCAATTCTTTCCACCTTTCCTCACAGGGCAGGTTTTCTAAACCTTGTATCACTTCTGTTGCTCTTTGCTGAACTATCTCTTCAATTTGTCCGTAATTTTTCTTATAATTTGATTCCCAAAACTGGATGCAATCCTGCAGTTGAGGACTCATCGGTGCTAATTACAGCAGAATAATTACCTCCCATATCTGACATACAACACAATACCTGAGGTGCCATGCACCCAGTCAAAATGGGGATGGTTGAAATCCCCCATTTTTATTGGGTTTTCTGATATTTTAGCCTCTATAATCTCCCTGAGCCTTTCACAATCACCATCACAATCCTGGTCAGCTGGTTGGTAGTATATTCCTTCTCTGATATTCTTATTATTCAAGCATGGAATCTTGCATGAACTCCATCTCCACAGAGAGTCTATGGTACAGTTTGATTCATTTAGGATATGTACTCCATTTGACTCTTTCACATATAGTGCTACACCACCATCCGTGCTACCTGCTTGGTCATTCCTATATATCTTGTGCCCTCTTATTACTGTGTGCCATTGATTATTATTGCCCCAGCAAATTCCTGTGACATCTATTATATTGCCTCCAAAACCAGAACTAAACAACAAAAATAAGATGAGATGAGAAAAGACAAAATGAATCTGTTTTATATCATATTTCACAGGTTGTTATTGCTACTGGTTTTTTAAAAAGAAATATTTTTCTCAATAGAACCCATGGCAGACCCAGAACGGGGAAATCAAACGTCCATCATGGGATTCATCCTCCTGGGCTTTGGGAATTTCCATGAACTGCAAATTCTTCTGTTCCTGCTGTTTCTAGTGATATACATTGTGACCATGGCTGGGAACACGTCCATCGTGGTGCTAGTTGTCGCTGATCAGCACCTTCACACTCCCATGTACTTCTTCCTGGGGAACCTGTCCTGCTTGGAGACCTGCTACACCTCCGCCATCCTGCCCCAGACACTGCCCAGTCTCCTGACTGGATACAAGACCATTTCATTTGTTGGTTGCCTCATACAGTTCTATATGTTTAGTTCTCTGTTATCTACAGAGTGTTGTCTCCTATCAGTGATGTCTTATGATCGGTATTTAGCCATATGCAAACCACTGCATTACGCAGCCCGTATGAATAATGGCTTTTCCCTCCAGCTAGTGGTTGGATCTTAGCTCAGTGGCTTTGCAGCCGGCACCATCTCAGCATGTTGGGTGTCACAACAGATTTTCTGTAGACCCAATGAAATTGACCATTTCTTTTGTGATTACACCCAGTTGATAAAATTGTCCTGCAGTGATACCAGTCAGATGGTTCTTGTGGTCTTCCTCATGTCCTGCATATTTGTTCTTTCCCCTTTTCTCTTAACCCTCACATCTTACATATGTATCATCAGCGCCATCCTGAGAATCCCTTCCAGCACCAGGAGGCAAAAGGCCTTTTCTACCTGCTCCTCTCACCTCATGGTGGTGACAGTTTTCTACGGGACCCTGATTGTCTACATACTCCAGGACACGGCTGAGCTGCGCAACCTGAACAAAGTGTTCTCCATCTTCTACACCGTGCTGACGCCCATGGTCAATCCCCTCATCTACAGCCTGAGAAACAAGGAGGTCAAGGAGGCCCTGAGAAAAGCTCTTAGTAAGACTGTGACTTCCATGAGCATTTGCAAATGATTTTGTGGGCATTTACTGTAAGTTGCAATAAAATGTGTAGAATGGGAGCTCATCAGGTGGTGCAATGAGGCAAACCACAGCGTGTGTGGGCAGTCCTGAAATAATACAGCTGTTCTAGTACTCACAGTGAGACCAGTAGCCCCTCCCCCTGCTCCACCCCTCCCATTGAGGCCCTACCCACACTCCAGTCCCGTTCCACCCTAGGACCCACTCCTGCTTGGCTGCTTCCCTTGAGACTCCCCCCCACCGCACATGCCTCTTGGGGGTGTAAGGGACTGTGGCCCTTCAAGTGGTGCCCAGGCAGGGGATCAGGGTGCTGGGGGCAGCATTAGAGACAGCAGGGGTTGTGCCCCCCAACCTAGGCAGAGGCAGGGCTGGGGAGCTTCTGGTGTCTTTATTGAATCCAGGACTTTTGCTCTCTGGCAGATTTGTGAATTGAGGTATCATTAAACAGTTACCACCCGTACTCACTGAGGACTACAAGCTGAAGGAGAGCTTTCCCCACCCTCTTTTTCTGTTCTTTAAACAACCACCCAACTTCACCAAGCTCATCACCAGACACTAGCTGGCCACAGACCGGCAGCCACCAGCACAAAGTGGCACAAGTCCCTCCTCTAAGAACAGATGCAAAAGCTGCAGGCCTATCTCCACTGCTATGATGGTCAGTAGCCCCACAACACACCTGTCAGGATCCATGAGTCCTACACATGTCTGTCATAACATGTGGTGTACCTCATCTGGTAGCAAGTCTCAGAGCAAGTCCAACAGTTTATGAAATGGCCAAGAGAGAAGGAAGCATCTTGTAAGCTGTAGTCTACTGCTCAGGGCATTCGGAGTGTGGGAGACCACAGTTCAGTTTCCTCTTTTTCCTGAGAAGAAGGGATTTGAACATGGCTTTTCTACCTTTTAATTACTTGATCTAACCACGGGCTGGAAGGTAGGATTGAAGGATCATATTTTTATTGATAAAAGATACAGTAACCTGAATTTCATTGTACACACCCAAAATGACAAAAATATTTCAGTGTCTGACAATAGAAATGTACACAGAGGCAAAGTAAGAAAAATGCAGCTTGAGAATTTATAAGTGTTTGATGTAAGGATATTTACCTCATGTATTTGAACAATGTGATGTTGTCAATTCATGTTTTAAGGGTTATAAAGCTTTAACCTTTTTTAAACTGACAGCTGGTCTCATTAAACAATTATTGTCTGACCCACTCTGTTGTCTCACCCCCTTTCATTTCCCACAGCTGTGAACATTTAAATCGATAAAAATTAGAAACAAACCAACACATACAACTAATAACTTTGCACAACTGTGAGCGGTTCAATGACAAACATCGGGGAAAAGGCTGACAAGTCAGGACTGATATTATGAGTCAAAATGTTTAAAAACTAAAAATTGAATTCTGCCAAGTCTCACTGAAAGATCTCCTAGTACGGCACACTTCCATCTCGGCCATTGAAGCTGTTCCACTCTGTATGAACAGTGGTCAGGTCCGTCACTTCTGAGGTGGAAGAGACCTGTCCACATCCATTCTCCTCATTTCAACCATAGAAAGGAATTTAACCGAGGTCTCCCACAGCCCGGCAGGGTGCCCAAATTGCTGGCCTAAATTTATAAGTAAGAAGCTGCGATCTCTTCCATTTCCCCACCATTCCCTCTGGCCATTTTGTGTAGTGATGTGTGTTCAGAGCCTGCCTGTGGACAAAGCTGTGCAGGAGAGATAGGCGGGGCAATGCTTATCCTCAAAGGTTTATTGATTTCACTGAGGCGTAGAGGTCCAGAGGGTTTAGGCACCAAGGGAACATTTACAGTCAGATCTAAAGCCAGTTTTTTACAGGCACCGATTTCAAGGGGTGTTAGATGCTTTGCTGATTTTGAAAACCCCACAGCTCAGGGGCAGAACCAGGAGGAGAACCCAAGTCTCCTGAGTGCCAGCTCTGTGTCTGATCCACTAGAACATATTGCTGTCAGACGGGGGTGGGGCATAGAGCTGCTAACGGGTAAGAAGGTGCCGTAGAACCTCAAAAAGACGAACACCTTGGGAATGGGGGTTGTTGGTAACTCTGAAATGTTCCTAACTCTGAACAGAACATTCGGGCACAGCACCCTGCGGTCAGTGTCTTCCAGCTGAGGCTGGAGAGATCTCTGCAAAGGTGACACCCAGCAGCACTGCCTGGTTTGCAAGCAGCTCCCTGCCCTATTCCTGTTTCTTGCCTTTGGGCTGAACTGCGGGGGGATGTCCCGCACCAATGGAACTACATGCCCCAGCCCTCAGCCGCCTCTCCCCAGGGCTTGCCCTGCTCTGTGGACTGCAGAGGCAGCACGTGGCAGGGCGTTGGTGCCAGCCGGCTGCCAGCATCCCTCCCTCCCTCCCCCGCCCCTTGCACTCCCAGAGGTGCTGGCAGGATCCAGGAGTGCAGCCTTCAGGCAAAGCTTTGGCCTCATTGGTGCACAGCTTGTGACCCTTTAAAACTCCTCCAGAGCACAGCTGACTCCCACTGCAGCTCCAGGCCAGGCTTTGGTTGCAACCTTCAGCTTGCAGCATGAGCTGGGTGGCAGCTTTATTTCCAGGGCTCGGAGGGGAGAGGGGCTGGGGTGTGTGTGAAAACAGCTTCCCCCTCCAAGTGGGGATGCTTGCTTGCTTGCTTTCTTTCTTTCTTTCTTTCTTTCTTTCTTTCTTTCTTTCTTTCTTTCTTTCTTCCCCCTTCCCCTCCCCCAGCTTCTGCCTGCTTGCTGACAGTATTTCTGGTTTCACAGGGTGTTTGGCTGACCGGGCAGTTGGTAACTCTGGTGTTCGTATCTTTGAGGTTCTACTGTAGTCTCAACATAACTCGCCTTCGAATTTCTAAAGTCTCCCAGTCAGAGGGGGATGTTCCATGCAGCTGTCAATGCAGGCACGAGATAGCAAGAGAGAGACACACACACTGTGCTCTCTCTCATGGAAGCCTTTGTTTGTCCTTCACTATTTTTTTTCTTTTCCTCTAATCTACTATAAAAGTCTGCTCAACTGAAAACAACACCTCTCTTTGGCCCTGGCTTTAGGGCAGCGTAACTGCATTGACTTTAATGGAATTGTTCCTGATTTACACCAGGGTGAGGGAGAGAAGAATCAGCCCCTATGAACTGCAGCAGAGTTATTCCTGATTGACACTGGGGTGAGGGATAGGACAGTTTGATGGTTTGACCACAAAGAGGGTTCGATAGATGAGCTGGTGGATCAGGTAATGATCAGAGACCCAGAGGAGCCAGATTCTATTCCCAGCTCATCGTCACATAAACTTGGGCTAGACACTTAATCTGCTTTGTGTAATCCCACTGTAGCAAGAAGTGAGAGTTTGAGCCTGCAGCCTAGCAGAACAGGCTAAGACATGAGGTCTAAGTGGAAAAAGCCATGAAGAGGAGTCAGGCTGTGAACTTAAAACCTCACTGAAACTGGCATGAAGAAAAAGCTGATACTGCAAACACGCATATTTCCAAAATATTACTAATATCAAAATATTACACAAATATACATAGCAGGTGCAGAAGGTACCAAGACAGCCTAACACCAAAGAGATAACAAGGGCCATCAGACCCCCTGAAATGACACTTGATGGACAGAAATGTCTGCTAAGATGACAGAGTTATTTTGCCCGAACCATCCAGTACAAGGCGAGGGGTGGTATCAGACTATGTCAAGGGTGTGGCAACTACCTACGTCGAAGGGGCAAAACAAAATTGTCTATAACAGTGTATAAAAGAGGGAGTCAGAGGGAACAATGTCATCTGACCTAGGGGATAACGGAAAGTCCTGCCGTTAAGTTGTGCTGAGTCCATTGTAACGGAGCACTCGTATTTTAAGTGTACCTGTAGATATTCTATAGGTCGCTTCTCATTATGCTTCAACTGCAATAAACCTGACCCGGATGCCTTCGTTGCTCAGCTAATCCGTGGGCGTGTCGATTCATTAGATCGTGAGTGCCATCTTGGTTACCTGCGCAGAGCTGGGACAGCACCTACAGGGGGACGCACGCACACAGCCTACACTGACAACTAACAACGCACAACACCCACCTCTGTAAAATGGGGTAATAACATTCTGCTTTACAGGGCTGGTGTGACGATAACACTCCATTTAAGATTGCGAGGAATTCAAACATCAGCTTTTCTAATTGGCACATGGCTAATGGAGCCGTCTATTTCCATGGTGCAATGGAGGGGTGGAGAAATGCCCGTTGCTCTGTGTGGTGAAGGTTACACAGCCATAGAAGGAGTAATTTAGCTCTTTCCTTACTGCATGAGAGGAGGTTCAGATCCACTCACAGATCTGCAGCTGACGTAAATTAGCCTTGCTCCATTGACGTCTGCATTGGTATGTGTATTTACACCAGGTGAGAATCTAGCCCATTGACTCAATAGGAATGAGAATAATGTACACCAGTGGGGGATCTGGACTACTGAATTACATGGAGCTATACCCCTTTGCACCCACTGAGGCCTGGCTTCAATGGAGTTACGCTGATTTACATGCAGTGCTCATCTGGTCCTACCTATTACAGACTCTACCGGACTTGATTAGTGAATGAGTCCAGTTCAGAGGCGTGCTCAGAAAGAGTTTCTATTTTATCAACTGGCCTCATCTCCGACAGCTGAATTGGTGTGGTGAGATGAATACACCAGCACATGGCACAAATCACTATCTGCTCTAGACAGCTATTGTTAGTGCACGAGCTCGAGCAAATCTAGCATGAGTGTGTCTACCTAGGCCGGGAGGCGCTTCCAGTTTCAGTGTAAACATGCCCAGAAGCCCGTTTCCTATTATGGCCAACTGGATATCCCCACCTTACAAATTCATCGTCATACCCAGTCGTGGTAAACTTGAATCCCACAGGGTGGGTCCTTAACCCTGTTCAGTGTCTGAGTCACAGAAGATTTGAGTTTCTGAGAGCTACCAACTAGTGGAGTTACTTGTTTAGCTCAAGTAGTGGGGACTCACTCCTTTAAAATGGCGTTTTTAATGAATTTCAAGGAAGTTGGAATCATAGAATGATAGAAGATGGGAGTTGGAAGGGACCTCAGAGGATCATCTAGTCCAATCCCTGCTCAAAGCAGGCCCAACCCCAACTAAATCATCCCAGCCAGGGCTTTGTCAAGCCGGGCCTTAAAAGCCTCTAACGACGGAGATTCCACCAACTCCCTAGGTAACCCATTCCAGTGCGTCATCACCCTCCTATGGAAAAAGCTTTTCCTAATACCCAACCTAGACCTCCCGCACTGCAGCTTGAGACCATTACTCCTTGTTCTGTCATCTACCACCACTGAGAACAGCCTAGCTCCATCCTACCTGGAACCTCCTTGCAGGTAGTTGAAAGCCACTGTAAAATCCCCCCTCACTCTTCTCTTCTGAAGATTAAACAAGCCTAGTTCCCTCATCCTGTACTCATAATTCATGTGCTCCAGCCCCCTAAGCATTTTTTGCCCTCTGCTGGACTCTCTCCAATTTGTGCACATCCTTCTTGTAATGGGGGGCCAAAACTGGACACAATACTCCAGATGTGCCCCCACCAGTGCCGAATAAAGGGAAAAAATCACTTCCCTCAATTTACTGTCAACACTCCTACTAATGCAACCCAATATACCATTAGCCTTCTTGGCAAAAAAGGCACACTGTTGACCAATATCCAACATCTTGTTCACTGTAACTCACAGGTCTTTTTATGCTGAACTGCTGCCTAACAAGTCAGTTCCCGGTCTGTAGCAGTGCATGGGATTCTTCCATCCTAAGTGTCTTCTGCAATCCTCTCCATCCTCAGACCATAAATCTTTTTTGTCCTTGTCCACTATAAAGAGCCCAATATTAAATATCTCTTCTCCAGGTAGGTACTTATAGACTGTAATCAAGTCACCTCTTAACATTCTCTTTGTTAAAATTAATAGATTGAGCTCCTTGAGTCTATAACTGTAAGGCATGTTTTCTAATCCTTGAATGATTCTCATGTCTCTTCTCAGAACCCTCTCCAATTTATCAACATCCTTCTTGAATTGTGGACATCAGAATTGGACACAGTATTCCAGCATCCCTCGCACCAGTGCCAAATACAGAGGTAAAATAACCTCTCTACTAGTACTTGAGATTCCCATGTTTATGCATCCATTAACCAGCTGATTATCCACCACGGCAACCACACCTGTTGGATTTAAAAGCTGGTTGAAAAATGTTTTTTTTCTCCACAAAAATCCCCCACAACACCTTTCATTTTGATCTGACTCAAAATGTTTTCTAACCTTTCAATTTGCCAAGATTTTTGAAAAATGACATTTTCTGTTTGACCAGAAACTAAACTATTTTTTAAATGTTTTTTTAATTCCCATTGAAAGAAAATATCATTTTTGCCTAGCTCAGTCATGATATTATACTCTATTATGATGACTAGTATTATCATGATTAATTATTATATACTTAGAAATAACGAATGTCATTCTGGGGTGATATTAATAGAAGTGACAGTTGTAAGACACCGGAGGTAATTGTCCTATCTGAGGTAATTGACCTGTCTGCTCAGCACTGGTGTGACCTCAGCTGAAGTAATGTGTCAGTTCTGGGTGCCATGTCTTAAGAAAGATGTGGGCAAATTCTAGAATCCATAAGAAAGCAACACAAATTATAAAAGGTTAGAAAACATGATCTCTGAGAAAAGGTTAACAAATCTGGGCAGGTTTAGTCTTGAGAAAAGACAAGTGAAGGGGGACCTGATAATAGTCTTGAAACATGTTAAGGACTATTATAAAGAAGACACTGATCAATTGTTTTCCATGCACACAGAAGGTAGGAGAAGAAGTGATTGCTTAATTTGCAGCAAGGGAAATTTAAGTTAGACAACACTTTCTAACTATGACAATAGTGAAGATCCGGGATAAGCTTCCAAGGGAAGCTCTGGAGGTTCTTAAGAACATTGTTGAAGATTTTTGAGAACACGTTAGAGAAACCCCTATCAGGGATGGTCTAGGTTTACTTGGTCCCACCTCAGCACAGGTGACTAGACTTGATTACTTCTCAAAGTCACGTCAAGCCCTACATTTCTAAGATTCTATGCTAATTAATCATAAATGTAATACTTAAGTTATTAATAATAACAGTGTTTTTCTATCACAGCCAAATAGCACCACAGGTTTGCATTATAATCAGAACTGGTAGAAAAACAATCTTAGGAAATTTCAACTTCTGACTGGAAAACCAAAGCTGATTTTTTTTCTTTCATTTTTGGCAGTCAGAAACCAATACATAAAAAAATAAAAATTGTCCAAAAGTACAAGAGAGCCAATATTTTCATATTTCAGGTTTTCTGTTTTATGAAGAAAAATCGAAAGTGTTCAACGAAAGAATACAACTTCTTTTAAAATATTCCTTTCCTCCCAAATCCAATTTTCCATTAAAAAATGTTTAGGTGTAAAAATGTTCTAATTTTCAGACTCCACTTTCCAATTGGAGAATACATTTCTTCTTTCTGTAGATATTTTATTATTCCTATCATTATTTAGAGTGTAACCTCTTCAGGGGAAGGATTGTCTCTTATTCTCGATGGGTAAAGTGGCTAGCAAGATATTGGTGTAATGTAATAATATTAATAGTAATAATAATCCTCACTCTGGTAGTATATTCCATAATTAGATTTAAGCAAACCAGCAACAAATGTGTGTTTTGGTACCTCTATATTAGCTTCCATAGAGTCACAGGCAGTCCACTTAGGCACTCCATGCTATATTATCAGTCAGACAAACTGGACTTCTGTGGTAAAAGGTTACTAAAACAAAAATTCACCCCACATTAGGTTCTTCCAGCCCAGGGGGCCAGTCACTTATCCAGGTCAATGGATGCTCAAGACCTTACACCAAAGATAATGTTATAGCCAATCCTTATTTATTAACTCAGAAAAACAAAGGCGAGTTACTAAAATGCAAAAGCACATAAAATACATTACAGGTGAATCAAAGTATGTAGTGCAGAATAATACCAGGGATGTTAAATCTGCCAGTTTTCTATAAATCTCTCTGGGTTGCCCAAATAGTTCTTGGGGATCTTAGTCTTTTTATTCAAAATTTCTCCTGTCAGAATTCACCAGTCAGGAGAAGGTGGCCAGGGGACTTTGTTCACCCTTTTTATAATGTGACCCTTTTTGCTGGAAAAATCCTTGCTACGTCATTGGGTCGAGCAGTTCCATGGCATAGGTGCTTTGCCATCAGTTCTTTATATGAAGGGCAAATTCTAGTTTGCACCATCTGCGTACATGCCGTTTGAGGTGTGTTTGGGAATGATGTGCAGTGTCCTAGTTTACAGTTCCTTTGTTATCGCTCAAGCGCAAACCTGTGGGCCTTTCTCAGACTCCCCTGATGATGAGTTCCAAACATCTAGCAAAGTTTCATATCTCCACACACAATGCTGATACACACATTAGAACAAGATAATGATACTCAGCAGATTACAACTTTTCCAATGATAGCTCACAAGGCATATTGTACAGGTTTCTCACAATTTTGTAACAGTGGTGACCATATTAGTGTAGACGGTCACCTTCCCCCTTAGACAGCATCACACTTGGCTCCCAGCCTCGCTCTTGCTTTTTTTCAAAGCTCTTGACGCCTGACTCCAACTCTCACCTTTCTCACCAGTTCCTTGACTGACAGCCATTGCTCCAACCGCTAGGCTTCACCCTCCATATCTTGGTTTCTGTCACTGGCCCAGTATCTCTTGGCTCAGATAGTAAGCTATGGAGTTGGCCTATGTGAGGATATTAGCCAGAGTCAGCATTTTGTTTGAAATAAATGCTACTCCTTCTTCCTTTGAAATCACTGATAAAACTCACAGTGACTTGAATGGCCGCTTGACTGTGCTCAAATTGATGAGCAAAAGTAAAGTTGAAAGAAAGAAAGAAAGAAAGAAAGAGAATCTTGGTTTATGTTTTGTGAAACAGCAGTGAAGATAGGAATTCAAATACTGAAATCAGACAGAATTCATATCTCCTCATACTTAGATGATTTTTTTTTCATATGGTACTTTCTGAATTTCATTACTTAGGTTTGCAGGTGAACAACCTGGGAGTTCCAGGGTAAATCCCTACAGTAATTTTCATTTGACAAGACATAATGCACAGAAATTTGCCATGAACTCAAGGTGACGTTAATCTCAAAAAATGCTGCAGGATTGGACTCCATTTGCAGTTCTCATCATTTCATGACCAAATCAAAAGGGAAAAGATTTTTCATTATTTATTTTACTAAGTTTATTACATCTTAAAACATAGAGAAAATGGGCATAGTTCTCTATTTATTTACACAAGCTTTAGAACAGTGTAAATGCATTTATTTCAATAGAGTGCCTCCTGATTTACATCAGGCTGAATGAGAGGGGTATTAGGCCCATTGACTCTAATAGAGTTACTCTTTATTTACATGGAGGTGAGTGAGAGAGGAAATGGGCCCATTGACTCCTGTGGTACTACTCCTGATTTACATTGGGACAAGTGAAAGGAGAATCAGACACACTGATCTGAATGTGGCTACTAGTGATTTACACCTGGGTGAGTGAATGTTCCTTATTTACACAAATATGAGTGAAATTTGAATCAAGACCACTTGCTTTATTCAGCTGTGTTACAAGACACAACATAGGAGTATTGTACTTAGATGACCCAGTTGAACATGGACTCTATCAGTTTCCATTACCAGTTACAAGTGTGTCACGATGTTCACCATTTCCAAACAGCTACCCAAGCAGGTCATCAGTGATAATTCAAGGTCTGGTTCTTGACTTGGTGTAGATCAGTGTAGATATGCAGAAGTCAGATTAGCTAAACCCATTTACATTTCCTAAGGATTTGGACGTAGGTCATTACTATTCCAAGTATCTGTGAATATGCACATATATAGAGAAATACTTTGTTGTAGTAAATATGTTATATGGCCAGTGTTAGAATCATAGAATCATAGATGTTCTGGAACATTATTGGAACAAAGAAATTGCCATGAAGGAGCATCCTATCCCCAGTGGTGGCCATTATCAGCTGTTTCAAAGACAGAAGAATTGTATGATAAAGCATGGACAAAATTTACTCTTAACTCAGAGAAGCAGTAGCCCACTCATATCCCGAAGAATGAAGTTCTTATAAATATCAAAGCCATTATTTGATTCTGAAGATATATTTAACTAAATAATATCCAGAGGCAATGAATTCTACAGGCCAGCTAGCCATGTAAGTGGAAAGAGAGACAGGCAGAAAGCCATAGACAGGAACACATATTCTGAAGAATGAGGTCCTTATAAAGAGTAGCTTGCATAACTCCCGTCAACTGCTGTGCTTCCCTTCTGTGCACTGCCTTCACTGCACTGCATCGACACAGCACTAAGCCACTTGAGGGAGTGGATTTACTGCGTCGACCTCCTGAACGTTTGAGCGGGTCTACGCTGATCACTCAATTGATCCAGAAAGATCGATCTGACTGTGGCGACTTTGCCACCGTCAGTATAGACATGCCCTGAGATCCTGCAAAAACCAGATCCTAAGCTAGTGTAGATCAGTGCAACTTCATGGAAGTCATTTGGGGCTAGATCCACAAAGGGACTTCGGTCTTTGACTGCCTAACTTTTAGTCACCTTGGGCCTGGTTCATCAAGGTATTTGGGCACGTAGGCCTAGATTCGCAGAGGGATTTAGGTGTCGTGATGATCAGAGTCATGACTACTCACTTCTAGGTGCCTTGAAAATCACTGGGATTCACAAAGCCTTAGTTAGGTGCTGAGTCTTCCCATGCAAGGAAAGCAGGGAGATAGTTGTCTGAGAAGAGGATTTGCAAATCAAGCACACTGGGTGGCCCCTCACCTAAGCTAGCCAATGGGAGATACCAAGGAGAGTGTTGTGTTAAGCCCTGCCCTTTTCAGGGATTTGGGTTTGGGATCCTCTGCTGTGAGCCTTTCCTGGAGTCTGGTGCCTACGACATTTCTTGCAAAGGGCTGGGAAGAAAGTCTTCTCTTGTTGCTTTTAGCCCAGTAGTCCAGGTACTCACCTCAGAGGTGGGAGACCACTGGTTCAAATCCCCCATCTGCTGAAGACAAGACATGATTTGAACAAGTATCTGCCACCATCCCATAGAGCTAACCAATGGGCTATGGGATGTTCTCATGCTGGGAGTCTCTTTTGATGCATTGCCATATTGAGTAAATAACTAAAGCTTCACTGGAGATGGTGGGGTCCAGACCTAAGGTCTCTATGTTCTGGGTGAGTGCACTAATGAGCAGGGGATAGAGCCATTCTTGTTCACTTTCTCTCATTCTTCCTTTCCTCCCTCCCCTCCACCTTGCCCATGACTCTTTTTATTCATCCAAAGTGCAACACCTTGAAGAGGAAAGATGGAGGGAGCCAAAAACAGAGAGACAGACCGGTGAGCTGTTGTACTACATGTCCACCCACATATCTTGAGAACTCATTGTGTCATAGCTGGACAGAAAATAAGGAAGAAAAACAATGAAACCGTTTGTCATAATTTGGTTTTTCTTTTTACCCCAGATTTTTGGTGCAAATTAAAAAGAACCCTGACACCCTCTGTTCTGTCTCTATGTTCAATGGGAAGGTTAATTTTTGGAAGATTTTTTGGCCCATAGTCTTTCTCAAAGCCTCTTTCACATCCTTGTTTTTAAAGCTGTAGATGAAAGGATTCAACATGGAAAGGCCGAAGGTAGAAAACACGGATACGCCATGTGGAAGGTGCAGGTGGGAGATGAGCACAATCAGGGCAGTGTCACTATGATGAGGCTGCATAGGATAAACATCACAAGATTATTGACGTACGTGTCACTACAGGAGACACTATTCAGGGGAGGGCCATCACAGCAGAAATGATCAATCTCATTAGACCCACAATAGCTCAGCATAAAGGTGAAGCCTGTTTGCACCATGGAATTCACAGAGCCGCAGATTTACAACCCTGCCACTAGCTGAACGCAAACGCACTTGGACATGGTGATGGAATACCGGAGTGGGTCACAGATGGCGGTGTAGCGATCATAGGCCATCGCTGCCAGGAAGAACCCATTGGTGGTGAGGAAGAGAATGAAGAAGAAGAATTGGGTGGCGCATCTGTTGTAGGAAATGGCTTTGTTCCCTGCTAAGAAGCTCATCATGGCTCTTGGGGTGATGGTGAAGGAGTAGCAGAGATCTAAGAGTGACAGGTTCGTAAGGAAGAAGTACATGGGGGTGTGGAAGTGAGAGTTGGCTCTAATGAGGAGGACCAGGACGATGTTCCCCATCATAGTTACTATGTAAATCACCAGAAATATCACAAAAGGGATCATCTGACGAGCTGGACCGTTTCCAAAACCCAGCAAGATGAATTCCATGACTGCTGTGTGGTTCCCCAATCTTAATGGCTCCATGGCTGTTAAATCCTTGGGAAAAGGAATGAGATACAGATTAAAGAAAGGGCAAATGAAGAAGATGTAAATGAAGGGCTTAGTGAAAAGAAAAAGGATGGTGATGGGGAAAATACCCTGGTCTGAGGGCCTGGCAGATCAATGTTCATTTTCCAGCTCTGCCACAGACTCTCTGTGAGGCATTGGTCCAGTCTCTTGGGCTGGAATTTCCAAAGCAGCCAAAGAGCATTGTGTGCTCAACTCACATTCCATTTCAATAGGATTTGGTCACCTCAGACAAGATTTATATGTGTTTATGGTCCCAATACAATTTTCAAAAGCACCTAGGTACCAAAATCTCACTGATTTCAAGATCAGAAGGAGTCATTCTGATGAATACTTTTTATCCTAAATACTGAAATACACTAAATTGATCATAAATACCTTTACAAACTTGGGGTCGATCCCTTGAGCTTTTGTGAAAATTTTCAGCTTTGCTATTTCTGACTCTCAGTTCCCCTTTCTGAAAATGAAGATAACATTATTTCCCAATCATAGAGAGTGTTGTGATGATAAATTAATTAATATTTTAAAATAATTTGGAAGTGCTCTTATGTTATCCTTGCAAGGGATACAGAAGTATCTTGTGAGTGATTTTAAAAAAGAACCACTCAACTGTGCTTGTGACTGGAGTAGTGACAGGGACCATTTGGCAGTTGAGGGTGTGTCTGATTGATTGATTGGGAGTGCTTTGATCCAGGTGGGCTTTGAGGAGTTAATTGCAGGAGCGGGGCTTTGAAGGGTAATTGCAGGGGTGGGGCAACTGCCCCAGCCTTATAAAAAGCAGCCAGCTGCAAACCAGATTAGCAGCGAACAGACGGGCTGCTAACAGAAGGAGGGAGTTTGCCTGGGAGTTCACCTGAGGAGGGAGCCCACAGCGGGTTTTTGCCTCTCAGACGTTGCTGAGCACGAAATACAGCATCTGAGGAGGCTCTCAGAGGAAAAATATGGAGAGGGAGCCATCTGTTGTTGTCACCTGCACTGGATGTGCTATGTTTGTCTTCCTCCCACAGGATAGAGATGACTTCTCTGTACCAAGTGCAAGCTGGTTTCCTTATTGGAAGAGAAGGTTAAAGGAATAGAGGCCCAAATATCAACCCTGTGAAGCATTAAAGAAAATGATGTCTTTCTCCATTGGGCACAGGCAGAGTGTAAGGAAGATTCAGAGAAGGCCGGGCAGGCGAAAATGAAGAACGGGGAAGAAAATTGGCAGCATGTGACCTCCTGAAGAAAGAGAACCTATGTGCCCACCATGCCGATAGAAGTAAGGAATTGTTTTCATCCTCTCTGCACAAGTACTACGGCGGAGAATGATTTGGAGGACCCATCGGAGGAAATGGATCAGAAGGAGACCCGTTTGATCAGAAGGCAAGGGATGCATTGTCCTATGGGCGGGGGTTCCACGACCACCATTCCCAAGAGGAAGAGAAGGGTGATGGTGGTCGGGGACTCCCTCCTAAGAGAGACAGAGTCATCCATCTGCCGTCCTGACCGGGAAACTAGAGAAGTGTGCTGCTTGCCTGGAGCTAGGATTAGGGATGTGACGGAAAGACTGCGAAAACTTATCAAGTCCTCAGATCGCTACCCCTTCCTACTTCTCCATGTGGGCACAAATGACACTGCCAAGAATGATCTTGAGCAGATCACTGCGGACTATGTGGCTCTGGGAAAAGAGATAAAGGAGTTTGAAGTGCAAGTGGTGTTCTCATCCATCCTCCCTGTTCAGGGAAAAGGTCCAGGTAGGGACCATCGCATTGTGGAAGTAAATGCGTGGTTACGCAGGTGGTGTCGAAGAGAGGGCTTTGGATTCTTCGATCATGGGATGTTGTTCCAGGAAGAAGGCTTACTAGGAAGAGACGGGATTCATCTAACGAAGACAGGGAAGAGTATCTTCGCAGACAGGCTGGCTAACCTAGTGAGGAGGGCTTTAAACTAGTTTCGACGGGGGATGGAGACCTAAGCCCGAAGGTAAATGGGGAGAGGGACACCACAAGGAAGCAGAAGGAGGAGGGTGCAGCAGGGGAGGCCTCCCGATTCATACTGTGAAAGTAGGCCAATCGGCTACTTATCTCAAGTGCCTGTACACAAATGCAAGAAGCCTGGGAAACAAGCAGGAGGAACTGGAAGTCCTGGCACAGGCAAGAAACTATGACACGACTGGAATAACTGAGATTTGGTGGAGTAACTCACACTACTGGATCACTGTCATGGATGGGTATAAATTGTTCAGGAAGGACAGGCAGGGGAGAAAGGGTGGGGGAGTTGCACTGTATGTAAGAGAGCACTATTATTACTCTGAGCTCCAATGTGAAACTGGAGATAAGTCAGTTGAGTGTCTCTGGGTTAAGCTTAGCAGCAAGAACAATAAAGGTGATGTCATGGTGGGTGTCTGTTATAAACCACCAGAAGAGGAAGATGAGGTAGATGAGGCTTTCTTTACTCAACAAGGGAAAGTTTCCAGTTCACAGGACCTGATTCTCATGGGAGACTTCAATCACCCGGACATCTGCTGGAAGAGCAATACAGCAGAGCACAAACAATCCAGGAAGTTTTTGGAGAGCGTCATGGACAATTTCCTGGTGCAAGTGCTGGAGCAACCAACTAGGGGCCGTGCTTCTCTTGACCTGCTGCTCACAAACAGGGAAGATTTGGTAGGGAAAGTAGAAGTGGGTGGCAACCTAGGCAGCAGTGACCATGAGAGGTCGAGTTCAGGATCCTGACAAAAGGAAGAAAGGAGAACAGCAGGATACAGACCATGGACTTCAGAAAAGCGGACTTTGACTCCTTCAGGAAACTGATGGGCAGGATTCTCTGGGAGGCTAATATGAGGGGGAAAGGAATCCAAGAGAGCTGGCTGTATTTTAAAGAGACCTTATTGAGGGCAGAGGAGCAAACCATCCCGATGTGCAGAAAGAATAGGAAATATGGTAGGCATCCAGCTTGGCTTAACAAAGAAGTCTTTGGCGAACTTAAACACAAAAAAGAAGCTTACAGGAACTGGAAGCTTGGTCAGTTGACTAGGGAGGATTATAAAAACACTGCTCGAACATGCAGGAATGAAATCAGGAAGGCCAAAGCACAAGTGGAGTTTCAGTTAGCAAAGGACGTGAAAGGGAACAAGAAGGGTTTCTACAGGTATGTTGCCAACAAGAGGCAGATTAGGGAAAGTGTGGGCCCCTTACAGAATAAGGGAGGTGACCTAGTGAAAGAGGACGTGGAGAAAGCTGAGGTGCTCAATGCCTTTTTTGCCTCTGTCTTCACAGACAAGATCAGCTCCCAGTCTACTGTACTGGGTGTCACAGAATGGGAAGGAAGCGAACATTCCGCAGTGCTGAAGGAACGGGTCCAAGACTATTTAGAAGGATTGGACATTCACAAGTCCATGGGGCCAGATGCAATGCACCCGAGGGTGCTGAGGGAGTTGGCTGAGGTGATTTCAGAGCCATTGGCTATTATCTTTGAAAGCTCGTGGTAACAGGAGGAGGCCCCTGAGGACTGGAAAAAAGCAAATCTAGTGCCCATCTTCAAAAAAGGGAGGAAAGAGAATCCAAGGAACTACAGACCGGTCAACCTCACTTCAATCCCTGGAAAAATCATGGAGCAGGTCCTTAAGGAATCCATTTTAAGGCACTTGGAAGAGAGGAAGGTGATCAGGAACAGTCAACACGGATTCACCAAGGGAAAGTCATGCCTGACCAACCTGATTGCTTTCTATGATGAGGTGACTGGCTCTGTGGATGTAGGGAAGGTGGTGGATGTGATATACCTTGACTTTAGCAAAGCTTTTGATACTGTCTCTCACAGTATTCTTATCAGCAAGTTAAAGAAGTATGGGTTGGATGAATGGACTATACCATGGATTGAGAACTGGCTAGAGCATAGGGCTCAATGAGTAGTGATCAATGGCTCCGTGTCTAACTGGCAACCGGTCACAAGTGGAGTGCCTCAGGGGTCGGTCCTGGGGCCGGTTTTGTTCAACATCTTCATCAATGATCTGGAGGAAGGGGGTAGATTGCACCCTCAGCAAGTTTGCAAATGACACTAAGCTGGGGGGAGTGGTAGATACCCTGGAATGTAGGGATAGGATACAGAAGGACCTAAACAAACTGGAGGATTGGGCTAAAAGTAATCTAATGCGGTTCAACAAAGAAAAGTGCAGAGTCCTTCACTTAGGAAGGAAGAATCCCATGCACAGCTATAGACTGGGGACCGACGAGCAAGGCAGCAGCTCTGCAGAAAAGGACCTGGGGGTAACAGTGGATAAAAAGCTGGTTATGAGTCAGCAGTGTGCCCTGGTTTTCA
Source organism: Emydura macquarii macquarii (assembly GCF_026122565.2). Taxonomy (NCBI): domain Eukaryota; kingdom Metazoa; phylum Chordata; order Testudines; family Chelidae; genus Emydura; species Emydura macquarii. The sequence goes on from NW_027133739.1 coordinate 105,283, forward strand.
AGAAGGCTAATAGCATATTGGGCTGCATTAGGAGGGGCATTGCCAGCAGGTTGTGGGAAGTGATTATTCCCCTCTATTCGGCATTGGTGAGACCGCATTTAGAGTTTTGTGTCCAGATTTGGGCCCCCCACTACGAAAAGGATGTAAACAAGTTGGAGAGAGTCCAGCGGAGGGCAACAAAAATGATTAGGGGGCTGGAGCACAGGACTTATGAGGAGAGGCTAAGGAAACTGGGCTTGTTTAGTCTGCAAAAGAGAAGAATGAGGGGGGATGTGATAGCAGCCTTTAACTACCTGAAAGAGGGTTCCAGGGAGGATGGGTCTAGGCTGTTCTCGGTGGTGGCAGATGATAGAACAAGGAGCAACGGTCTCAAGTGGCAGTTCGGGAGATCTAGGTTGGACATTAGGAAAAAGTTTTTCACTAGGAGGGTGGTGAAGCACTGGAATGGTTTACCTAGGGAGGTGGTGGAACCTCCATCTTTAGAAGTTTTTCAGCTGCAGCTTGACAAAGCCCTGGATGGGATGATATAGCTGAGGTTAGTTCTGCTTTGAGCAGGGAGTTGGACTAGATGACCTCCTGAGGTCCCTTCCAACTCTAATATTCTATGATTCTATGATTCTAATTCCCATTGAATTTCTATAATATTTGGGTACTTAATTCACTGAAGTTCTATTGAAAATCTCATTCTGGACAGATTGAATTTGATGGAAAAGGTGCCTTTGACGTCACTGTAAGAAGATCAGGGTCTTGTAATCCACGTGAAACAAATTCCTAATAAAATTTGAGCTGCTCTTTTGGAAGGCATATTTTCAAGAGTAGCAGCCAAAGTAACGAACATTTCCTTTCCGTTGCAACACAAAGCACAGCTACTCAGCCAAGTTGGACAATTGCAGAATCTATCCTCCCATGTGTGAAACCATTGATTTATAAAAAGGTGGCAGAACTGGGACTTTAACATCAGCTATTCCATTCCCTATAGGTCTAAGAATTAACATATTTGACGTATTTATTTGAATAGAGATAGGTTAACACAGTATCTATGTTAGAAAAGGGGAGCAAAGAGGATGCGGTGAATTATAGAGCAACTTCAATACCTGGAAAGATACTCAAACAAATTACTAAACAATTAATTTGTGAGCAACTAGAGGGTAATAGGGTACTAAACAGTGATTAATTTGTAATGCAGGCAATGCCGGGGCTAAGGTCCAGCAAGCCCAGCACAAATTAAGCACTGGTTAGAGGGAATGGTAAGCACGGATTTGTCAAGAGAAAATAGCAACAAACCAACCTAATTTCATAGAATCATAGAAGATTAGGGTTGGAAGGGATCTGATGAGGTCATCTAGTCCAACCCCCTGCTCAAAGCAGGACCGATCCCAACTAAATCATCCCAGCCAGGGCTTTGTCAAGCCACACCTTAAAAACCTCTAAGGATGGAGATTCCACCACCTCCCTAGAGAACCCATTCCAGTGCTTCACCACCCTCCTTCACCACCCTCTTCTTTCACCACCTGAAAAAGATTTTCCTAATATCCAACTTAGACCTCCACCATTGCAACTTGAGACCCTTGCTCTTTGTTCTGTCTTCTGCCACCCTGAGAACAGCCTAGCTCCATGCTCCCTGGAATTCCGCTTCAGGAAGTTGAAGGCTGCGATAAAATCCCCCCTCACTCTTCTCTTCTGCAGACTAAACAAAACCTGTTCCCTAAGCCTCTCCTCAGAAGTCATGTCTCAGCCCTCTAATAATTTTTGTTGCCCTCCGCTGGACTCTCTCCAATTTGTCTACCTCCTTCCTGTAGTGGGGGGCCCAAAGCTGGACACAATACTCCAAATGTGGCCACACAAAGCAGAATAATCACACTGACGGAAGACATTGAGGGTTCTGCTCTGTTAAAGTACATTACAGTGTCTTAATTTAACTGGGGTATAGACACACTTCCCTACAAACACAGCATTGGATTGGTTTGTAATAAAAGTAAATACGTTTATTAAACAAACGGCTTCGTTAAGTGATACCAAGTAGAAGGAATACAGGCAAACAGGGATACAAACAATCAAAAGTAAAAATACATGTGCTAATAGCTAAGATAGAATTTAATATATAGAGCCTTTGTACAAGGTAGGTTCCTCTCCAATATGCCTTTCCCAGCAATGGCTAATTAGCATTCAGCCAGGATCCCTGCAGGTTCCAAGGCATTGGTTTTCCTATTCTTTATATTTCAGGAAATGTATTCTTCTGAAACATATCCCCCGATAAAGTCCGTTTTCCCTGCTGACTCTCTGGGATAGCTTCTGTGCTGCCTTCTGCCCTGCTGGTGATTGGTACAATGCAAATTATTTCTTCCTAAAACCTTTGAAACAAATGAATAGTTAACTGAATTTGGCCACACCTTTTTTTTTTATTTGGAGAAAGCCTGTTTATCAACTCACCCTGACATGCCGATTTTAAACTTCTTTTAGTCAGACTTAAAAACATAATATCAGTGAGTATCCATAATTCCACATGCAGCATTATCACATGCATTTCTTAATGATATTACTGACTAGCGTGTTATTAATTTTCGAATGATACCGCACAAGGCATATTTTGTACAAATATTGCAGTAGTGTGAGGGGTGTGAATACAGGGATGCCGAGTTTCACAGTGAGTGCACGATTGGTTGAAAGACCATATTCAAAGAGTAGTTTTCAAATTGGGAGAATATGTCTAGTTGGGTCCAACAGGGTCCCATTGGAGAAGATAGGTATTAATACAAGAATTGAAAGGTAGGAAAAAAACTGGTTAAATGCGAGGTTACAACGGGTCATGATGAAAGGTGAATTGTCAGGCAGCAGGGAGGTTACTAGTGGAGCTCTTTAGGATTCAGTCTTGAGACCAATCATATCGACATCTTTCATTAATGAGCTTAGCAGAAAAAGTGGGAGTGTGCTAATAACATTTGTGAATGACACAAAATTGGGAAGTGTGACCATAATGGAGGAGGCCCGGAATATCATACAAGTAGATTGAATTACCTTGAAAACAGGAGTAATAGAAATGGGGAAGGAAGAACACAGTTTTTTACTATAAACTGTAGACCTACCGGTGGGAAGCAGCAGAATAGGAGAAAGACCTGGGTTTATTGGTCTATCACAGGATGACTATGACCCACCAATATGATGCATCCATGAAAAGGGCTAATGACATCCTGGGATGCATCAGACAAGGAATTTCAAGAAGAGATCGGGAAATGTTAGAACCATTATAAAAGGCATCTGGTCTCTCATATTTAAGAAAATTTAATTCAAACTGGAACAGGTGCACAGAAGGACTACTAGGCTGATCGGACAAAATGGAGAACCTACCTTATGAGAGGAGTCTTAAGGATCTTGGCTAGTTAAGCCTAAGCAAATGAACTGCCTTCTATAAATAGATCAGAGGGATAACGTCAAGGAAGGAAAGGAGTTATTTAAGTCAAGTTAAGGGCCAATGTTTCCATGTCCCCTTTCTGAAAGCACCCACCTCAGGTGTTTGTCCCCTTGCCCTGTCAGCCCCAGGGTGGCATCTCATGGCACTCCCACCTGTAGACCAGGACTTGGCTGCGCTACCCCATCTATACCGCTGGCCTTTTCGACCCAAGCAGCTAGTCAAAGCTTGGGGCCCTGTGGGCCAGCCAGCAATGGAGACATTGTCTGCCCATCCAGCTAGAGGAGGGGTTTGTAGAGATGGGGAAGATGCAGCACCTCAGACCCCAAAGCTCATCCCTTGAACTTTGAGGCATTTGGGATCCCAGCATGGATTAATGTCTGGGCTTGGGCCCATTTCTGCTTTTCTGTTGTGTGGACAGTTTCCTCCGAAGGGGAATATTTCTGCTCTCGGCCTGAGTATGCCTAGGCGCTACATCCCAGGAAAGTGTCCATCATGTTCCCCTTGGCGTCAGTGCACTAGATCTCTGGGTCTTCCTTGAGTTCTGGGTGAAGGTGGTTGGGAATTTGTGATTGGAACGATTTTCCAGTGGAAAATGCTCGTTCACAAAATCCACATTTTCCAGGAGAAAATTGTGATTTTCAGTGTTTAAGGTGAGTGTCCTTGTGTCCAGTTTCAGCTGGCTGGGCATAGCCACAAGAGCTTCTCAGTGTTGCCCAGGATTTCTGTCTGGGAAGCTCAGTCCTTAAAGGCACAGTCCCCAATAAAACCCCCCTCCAGAAATTCAGAAATTCAATTTTTTGGGGGAAAAAAATGGATTTTCCATCTGGAAATTTTCAGTGACGGCTCCCTGGTCTAAAAAAATTGGCCAAATGATAAAATCTAAGAAAACGAAAACCAGCCAGGCTAACTGTTACAACCTGGCCAGGACCTGACTGTACCATCTCTGGTCTGTTGTGAGAGGACCCATCACTGGTTTCACGTGCTTCGAAGTCAGCTGTGTCTGGGTAGAGTCTAGCCCTTCTTGCTAGCTCTGGAATTCTGGGTCACATTCCTAAGCTGAGCCTTCTTGTCCAATGTCCTTCCTTTGGCCATAGGAGGCCGCCGTCCATCTGCTCTAGACCTCAAAACCCAGGTCTGACTTCTAGTTTAACCCCTTTGGGCACAATGTGGCAGGAAAACAAGGAACACTGGCTGAGTAAAAGGGTTCTTAACCACAGTCACTTTATTCTTAACGCCCACAAGACTTGGATACTACGTGCCCCCTCCCTTGCCAATAATTCCGTAGATATGACAACACAGAGTTTAGGATTTCATGCCATCATATCCCAATGACACAAGCAAACAATAAAACAAACCCCATCGTGACCCAAGCAGACTTTTATATGCCGAAAAGGAAAATACCCAGAGACCTCAGGAAGTCCACTAGACTTTGATCTGGCTACTGATTTAATGTGGAAGAGGCTCACATAGCCTGGGGGTAGTAGGCAGTACAAAAACCTGTTAGAAACATAGATAGATAAATAGATTACAATCTCATTTCCACTATTAGATTAGAGAAAGTGTGGGCCCCTTAGAGAATGAGGGAGGCAACCTAGTGACGGAGGATGTGGAGAAAGCTGAGGTACTCAATGCCTTCTTTTGCCTCTGTCTTCACAGGCAAGATCAGCTCTCAGACTGCTGCACTGGGTGGCACAGAATGGGAAGGAGGCGAACATCCCGCAGTGCTGAAGGAACGGGTCCAAGACTATTTAGAAGGATTGGACATTCACAAGTCAATGGGGCTGGATGCAATGCACCCAAGGGTGCTGAGGGAGTTGGCTGAGGTGATTTCAGAGACATTGGCTATTATCTTTGAAAGCTCGTGGCAACAGGGGGAGGTCCCTGAGGACTGGAAAAAAGCAAATCTAGTGCCCATCTTCAAAAAGGGAGGAAAGAGGATCCAGGGAACTACAGACCGGTCAGCCTCACCTCAATCCCTGGAAAAATCATGGAGCAGGTCCTTAAGGAATCCATTTTAAGGCACTTGGAGGAGAGGAAGGTGATTAGGAACAGTCAACACGGATTCACTAAGGGAAAGTCATGCCTGACCAACCTGATTGCTTTCTATGATGAGGTGACTGGCTCTGTGGATGTAGGGAAGGCGGTGGATGTGATATACCTTGACTTTAGCAAAGCTTTTGATACGGTCTCTCACAGTATTCTTATCAGCAAGTTAAAGAACTATGGGTTGGATGAATGGACTATAAAATGGATAGAGAACTGGCTAGAGCAAAGGGCTCAACGAGTAGTGATCAATGGCTCCATGTCTAACTGGCAACCGGTCACAAGCGGAGTTCCCCAGGGGTTGGTCCTGGGGCCGGTTTTGTTCAACATCTTTATTAATGATCTGGAGGCTGGGGTAGATTGCACCCTCAGCAAGTTTGCGGACAACACTAAGCTGGGGGGAGTGGTAGATACCCTGGAGGGTAGGGATAGGATACAGAGTGACCTAAACAAACTGGAGGATTGGGCCAAAAGAAATCTAATGAGGTTCAACAAGGATAAGTGCAGAGTCCTCCACTTGGGAAGGAAGAATCCCATGCACAGCTATAGGCTGGGACCAACGAACTGGGCAGCAGCTCTGCAGAAAGGGACCTGGGGGTAACGGTGGATAAAAAGCTGGATATGAGTCAGCAGTGTGCCCTGGTTGTCAAGAAGGCTAATGGCATATTGGGCTGCATTAGGAGGGGCATTGCTAGCAGGTCACGGGAAGTGATTATTCCCCTCTATTCGGCATTGGTGAGGCCGCATTTAGAATATTGTGTCCAGTTTTGGGCCCCCCACTACAAAAAGGACGTGGACAAGTTAGAGAGAGTGCAGCGGAGGGCAACAAAAATGATTAGGGGGCTGGAGCACAGGACTTATGAGGAGAGGCTAAGGAAACTGGGCTTGTTTAGTCTGCAAAAGAGAAGAATGAGGGGGGATTTGATAGCAGCCTTTAACTACCTGAAAGGGGGTCCCAGGGAGGATGGATCTAGGCTGTTCTCGGTGGTGACAGATGACAGAACAAGGAGCACCGGTTTCAAGTTGCAGTTGGGGAGGTCTAGGTTGGACATTAGGAAAACCTTTTTCACTAGGAGGGTGGTGACGCACTGGAATGGGTTACCTAGGGAGGTGGTGGAATCTCCATCCTTAGAGGTTTTTAAGCTGAGGCTTGACAAAGCCCTGGCTGGGATGATATAGCTGCGGTTAGTCCTGCTTTGAGCAGGGGGTTGGACTAGATGACCTCCTGAGGTCCCTTCCAACTCTAATATTCTATGATTCTATGATTCTATTGTAAATCTACAGTAACTCCAGTGACTTGAGTTTGTCTGCTTTTTTGCCAGTGTACATACCCCTTTGCATGTAAAGAGATTGCAAAGCATGTTCTCACTGAGACATTAATGTCACCCATTGATTTCATTTCTATTCAAACCTACTACAGGACAGACCCAACAAAGAAAACAACAGAATACCACTGGCCATCACTTACAGCCCCCAACTAAAATCTCTCCAACACATCATTAAGGTTCTATAACCTCTCCTAGCAGATGACCCCTCACTCACTCAAGCCGTGGGAGGCAGGCCTATCCTTGCTTACAGACAGCCCCCCAACATGAAGCAAATACTCACCAGCAACCATACACCCGACAACAAGAACACAAACCCAGAAACCTATCACTGCAACAAACCCCATTGCCAACTCGCCCGCACATCGACACTAGTGACACCATCACAGGTCCTAACCACATCAGCCACACCATCAGGAGCTCATTCACCTGCACATCTACTAATGTAACATATGCCATCATGTGCCAGCAATACCCCTCTACCATGTACATTGGCCACACCGGACTGTCACTACGCAAAAGGATAAATGGACACAAATCAGACATTAAAAAATAATAACATCCATAAACCAGTTGGAGATCACATCAGTCTCCCAGGACACTCTGTAGCTGACTTGAAAGTTGCCATAATTCAACAAAAAAACTTCAAAAATAGACTTCAGTGAGAAACTGCAGAGCTGGAACTCATCTGCAAACTTGACACAATCAAACTGGGTCTGAATAGGGACTTGGAATGATTCTCTCATTACAAGAAGTAATTGTCACTGTTCACACATTCTCACTTTCTAATCAACGGTTGTGAATAGGCCTCATCTACCCTAACTGAATTGACTTTGTTAGCACTTGCCCTCCCCATTGTTTTTTCTCACCCTTGGATATATATATATACCTCCTATCTGTGATTTCCACTTCATGCATCTGACGAAGTGAGTTGCAGTCCACGAAAGCTTATGCCCACAGATATTTGTTAATCTTTAAGGTGTTTATACGATCACAGAATGAAGTCACAGTCAAAGAAAAAAGATGGACCTTTAATTTTTAGTTGATAACCACCACCCTGTCAGTTTTCGCAGGGAAGCTTTGATCTCCTTGTTTCTCATGCTATAGATGATGGGATTCATCACTGGAGGCAGCACAGAATAGAAAACAGCCACCACGAGATCCAGCCATGACGTCGTGCTGGAGGGGGGTTTCAGGTAGGCAAAGCCGCCAGTGCATACTAACAAGGAGAGCACAGTGAAGTGAGGCAGGCAGGTGGAGAAAGCTTTATGCCGGCCCTGCTCAGAGGGGATTCTCAGCACTCTGCTGATGATCTGAACATACGACGCAGTTATAAAAACAAAGCAGCATAAGGCTAAGCCCGCCCTAAAGAGAATGATCCCCGTTTCAGTGAGGTAGGAGTCAGACCAGGTGAGCTTGAGTAGCTGGGGAATGTCACAGAAGAACGGATCCACCATGTTGTCTCTGCAGAAGGAGATTGCCAACATATTCCCGGTGTGCAGAGTAGAAATGAGAACACCGCTGGCCCAGGCCCCAGCTGCCATTTGGACACAAGCTCCCCTGTTCATCACTCTCTCGTAGTGCAGTGGCTGGCAGATGGCGATGTAGCGATCATACGCCATGATGGTGAGAAGGAAAAAATCTGCTCCGACAAAGAAGAAGAAGAAAAAGACTTGGGTGACACATCCAGCATAAGAAATGAACCTGGTGTTCATGAGGGAATTGACCATGGATTTGGGAAGGGGGACAGAGATGGAGCCAATGTCTAGGATGGACAGATTGATCAGGAAGAAATACATGGGGGTGTGAAGGTGGTGGTCGAGGGCTATGGCTGTGATGATGAGAAGGTTCCCCATCAAGGCTGCCAGGTAAACCACTAGAAACACCACAACGTGCAAAATCTGCAGCTCCCGCACCTCAGAGAATCCCAGGAGAAGAAACTCGGTCACGGTGGTTCGGTTGGATGTTTTCTTCCTCAGCACATTGTGTCTTGCCTGCGGAAGGAAGGGGAAGGGCAACGGTGAGGATTAGAGTGACCGAGGAAATGAACCTGATTCCTCTCTCCATAATAACTGACAATGTGACTGTCAGAGCACAGCCCTGATCACATCCACTGAGCAGGGGCGGTGAGGGCTCCTCGCTGTGGGGCATGGGATGACTAGTCTGATGCGTTATCCCACTGATGTCAATCCGCACACGTCTTGGAAGCTGGGTCAGTTCACACCTGTGAAGCTCTGAGCCAGGACCTGGCATTGCTCATTTACTGCTGTGTTGTATCGTTTCTCTTTGCGACTTTGTGTCTGTGCACTGCGGGTCAGTGGCAATCAGGACGCCTGGGTTCTGTTCTTGGCTCTGCCATTGACCTGCTGTATGACCTTCAGCCAGTCACTTCTCCTCCCTGGGACTCTCTTTCCCTCCCTCTCTTTCACTGCCTGGTCTACAAGGACTGTGAGCTCTTTGGGGAACAGGCTGTGTCTTATTATGTGTATATTCTGTGCACCTCGTTAGAGTATTTGTGCTCAGCTGTCAGCAGTGATGGAGCCTGGTTATGGTGCTAAACAAAGAGGTTTCTAATCCCAGTGACGTCCTCCCTGTCCATCTAAGCTCCATGTCAGGATAGACAGATCTGGCTGCTGGTTTCAACTCTGAAACTAGGTTCGAAGCTCCTAATCCCTATAACACACATTCTGTGGGTATCGGCTTAGCCATTACTCAGTTTTACTTTCCTTTGAAATAGAAATCAAACAGCTGCAACCGAATCAATGGGTTTCCAGTTATGGTGTTATTAGACAACATTAAAGTTTCCCCACCCTTGTTTGAAGTTTAAGTCTGGTTGGAAATTTTCAGTTAAATTTTGGTTGCTTGGCTGGTTGCATTTTTGGATGGAAAATTTGGGTTTACAGCAAAACAACATTTTTCTCACTATGTGTCTGTTTTCATTCAAAAATTTGTTATGCTGGAAAATTGAATACTCAACAAGTAATCCTATTTGGTTTTCATCTTAAATTTACACTTTTCGGCTGAAAGTTTTCAGCTGCCTAAAGGAGAAAAAAAAATGGGTTTGGGGTTTCTGATGAAAAGTTGACATTTTCGAAAGGATGGATTTTGTTTCCTCTGACTGTCTCTAGTTGTTTGAGTAACTTAATAATGAAATCCTTAACGAGTGCTGACAGCAATTCTGATTCGTGTTCTTTAAATTTCCCTTGTATGCTAATCCCCACATATATATTTAATGGAAATAGCACACTTACTGCACTGGTCTATATGGATTTTTCCCCAACAGGTGATGAATCCGGTCGTCCAGCTCCAGGATTCTTCAGTCATTATCTATCTATCTGTTTACACAACAAAGACACAAGTGTATAAGAGTCATCTTACCCCTCACTCTGAGCATGACCTGACAGAACTAGACTCAGACCGGTTGCTCTCTGCAGCTGAGAGTGTGTAGGTGGCTTTGAGTGTCACTGACATTAAAGGAGTGATGCTTCAGGAAGGTGATTTACCCATGTCTATTTCCTAAGGGCTTGTGGGACTCATTCCTGAGAGACCTGAACAGCTCAGAAGCAGAGTCCCAGAGGCCAAACTTCAAAGACTCATCAATTTTAAAGCCAAAAGGGGCCTTTCTGCTCCTCTAGTCTGATCCCCTGCCTAGAACAGGCCCTAGTGACTGACGGGGAGAGGATTCTATTCCAGGTATTTCCTGATTCCCAAGGCCAAGGGGGGACTTAGACCCATCTTAGACCTATGCTGTCTGAACAAGTATATCAGACGCATCAGGTTCCGCATGGTCTCCGTCTCCTCCATCATTCCTGTCCTACATCCAGGGGACGGGTATACTGCCCTCGATCAAAAAGATGCGTATTTTCATATCTCTATTTTACCTGCCCATAGGAGTTCCTAAGGTTCGTGGTAGCAGGGCGCCACTACCAGTTTGGGGCCCTGCCCTTTGGTCTTTCCTCAGTACCCAGGGTCTTTACAAAATGCATAGAGGTGGTGATGGCCCACCTGCGCTGCAGAAGGGTACAAATTTTCCCCTACCTGGATGACTGGCTGATCTGGGGCAAGTCCAGGATCCATTTGAGGAACAGCCTGGGGCTTACTTGCGCAACATGCACCAGACTGGGGCTGCTTGTCAACAAGCAGAAGTCCACACTTACCCCGGTGCAGCGTATAGATTTTATTGGGGCCACACTGGATGCTATACAGGCCAGAGCCTTCCTCCCAGAGCCTCGATTCTAGGCAATGGCAGCCATAATAGCCGATCTCCACAGGTCCCCCACGACTACGGCCAGACACTGTCTGCAGCTGTTGGGACACATGGCAGCCTCTACATATGTGGTGAGGCTGGCTCGCCTCAAGCTTAGGTCTCTCCAGGCGTGGTTGGCCTCAGTGTATGTGCCAAACAGACATTCACTGACTAGAGTGGTCGTGGTTCCCCCACAGGTGCTGACATCCCTCAATTGGTGGAGGGACCCAAGGGAAGTGATGAGAGGAGTCCCGTTCAGAGACTTGGCCCCATCAGTGACTCTCATCACAGATGCATCTGATGTGGGATGGGGAGCCCACATCAGTTGTGACCTGGGCACCCAAGGGCTTTGGTCACCCGAGAAGAGAGCTCTGCACATCAACATACACGAGCTCAGAGTAGTCTGGTTGGCCTGCAAAGCCTTCCTCAGATTCCTGAGGGGCAGGGTGGTCCTCCTCATGGACAATACGGTGGCCATGTTTTATGTGAACAGGCAGGGGGAAGCGCGCTCCTCGGCTCTTTGCCAAGAGGCTATCCGACTCTGGGACTTTGTAGTGAGGCACGATTTTTATTTATCAGCCTCTCACTTCCCCGGGGTCAGGAACGCCGAGGCGGACTGCCTCAGCAGGTCATTCTTGTCTCGACAGGTTATGGATCCCCCAGAGTCAATAATCAGTCAGTTGGATAATACAACAAAATTTTATTAAGGAATATGGGGTACACGCTGTAATACTTAATACATAGCTTAAATGATTATCATATAAAGCAGGCAGAGAAACAAGCAAAACAGTTACTTTTTATATCTCACCACTAGGAACAGAGAAGGAGTCGTAGCATATCATTCGGTACGGGCCGGCTTTCACGATTCGTGCTCAGAGTACGGGAATGGGAGAAGCGGGGCGGTCCAGGTGATCAGGCTGGCAAACACTTTCTCAATTTGGGCATGGGGCGTACCCCTTTTTGTACTAGAGAATGCGTTGCGAGTTTGGTAGCTCTGGATTGGGGGAGGGATATACATTAGTACATGCCAGACTATGACGAGGCCTATGGCCTTGGGTAGAGCTGTTATGGCACGGGATACATAGCCCGTTATCGGTGGGCAGCAAAGACACTGGGGTGCATAGGCGGTTTTCTTATAGCAGCATAACAACTAAATGCTGTAAACAACAGATGCAGCCTAATAAGGTCAGGTCACGGTTTTACTGTTGGCACCGAGGCTGCAACATGCCCCCGGGGCCACCCCAAGCACCCACCGGGCACGGGCGGGGGGCGAGGGGTGGGCATATGCTGGGAATTCTGCTGCAACATTTTCTCACGAAGTGTTGTCTACCACTATTGGGAAAGAGAGAACTTAATAAATAGTATTTATGGGAAAAATGGTCACTGCACCAGGATATACTGACTTCATTTTCCAAGAGTGAGGGGTTCTCCAACTAGACCTGTTCGCGTCAGCCTGGAACAGGAAATGTTCCCCGTGCAAACGGAGGTTGCCCATTAACAGCGGTGAGGGCTCAAAGACTCTGGGATTGAGAGCTGGGCTCCATGTCTGATGCGTTCCTTATAAACTGGATGGGGGGCCTGATGTAATGCATTATCATATAAAGCAGGCAGAGAAACAGGCAAAACAGTTACTTTTTATATCTCACCCCCATCCTGCTCCTGCCTCAAGTCCTTCTCAAAATCAAGAGGGACAGAGCGAACATCATTCTGATCCCCCTGGCGTGACTGAGGCAGCATTGGTACATCATGCTGCTTGACCTCTCCATCACCGCGCCGATTCCGCTACCCAGGCACTACGACTTGCTTTCCCAGGACCAGGGGCGCCTGCTGCACCCAGACCGGGACTCCCTCCACCTGACGGCATGGAGACTCTGTGGCTGACGGAGGGAGAGAGAGCCTGCTCCTTACAGGTCCAACAGGTTCTGCTGGGTAGCAGTAAATCGTCCACGCAGGTTATGTACAGGGCCAAGTGGAGGCAGTTTTCCTGTTGGGCAGAGTCTAGGGGTATACTGCCAAGTTTCTCGCCTATACAGGCGATCTTGGAATACCTGCTGCACCTTAAGCTTCAGGGCCTAGCTCTGGCTTCCCTAAAGGTGCACCTGGCGGCCATCTCGGCCTTCCACCAGCCGATGGAGGGGTGGTCCCTGTTTTCCCACCCCATGTCAGTTAGGTTCCTTAAGGGGGTGGAGAGGACCTTCCCTCAGGTCCAGGTGCTGCCCTGGGATCTCAACCTGGTCCTTACCATGTTGATGAGACCCCGCTTCGAGCCCATGGCCACATACTCCCTACTCCTCCTGTCTTGGAAACTAGCCTTACTGGTGGCCATTACATCGGCTAGGAGGGTCTCTGAGATAAGATCTTTGACCTCGGAGTCCCCCTACACGGTTTTCTATAAGGATAAGGTTTGGCTGAGTCCTCACCCGGCTTTCCTGCCTAAGGTGGTGTCTCAGTTCCATTGTAATCAAGATATCTTCCTCCCTGTGTTTTTCCCTAAACCACACGGTTCGGAGGAGGAGCGGAGGTGGCATTCGCTGGATGTCAGACGAGCCTTGGCCTACTACATCGAGCGGACCAGGCCCTTCCGGAAGTGATTGCAGCTGTTTGTAGCAGTGGCTGACCAGATGAAAGGCTCACCGGTCTCTACCCAGCGAATCTCCAACTGGATTACCGCCTGCATCAGAGCCTGCTATGAGCAGGCGGGGGTGCCCCTTCAGGGTGCTGTGAGGGCGCACTCAACCAGAGCCCAGGCCTCATCCACAGCCTTCCTGGAGCGAGTGCCCCTGCAGGACATCTGCAGAGCAGCGACCTGGTTGTCGATCCACACCTTCACGTCGCACTACGCCATTGTGGAGCAGGCGAGAGAAGACGTGGCTTTCGGCAGAGCTGTGCTGACAAGAGCAGGTCACCAATATCTCCTACCTACCTCCAGGGTATGGCTCATTAATCACCTATATTGGAATGCATGTGAGCAATCACTCAAAGATAGAAAACAAGGTTACTTACCAGTAACTGTTGTTCTTTGAGATGTGTTGCTCATATTCATTCCAAACCCACCCTCTGTCCCCACTGTCGGAGTCAGAAGAAAGAAGGGACTGGAGGCCTGTGGGGCCAGAAGCGCCCTTTATACCATGATATGAGCGCGGCACTCTAGGGGGCGCCTGGGCTGGCCCTGCAGGGCTTGCTAGGGAAAAAAGTTCCGGGAATCTGTGCACTGGGCGTGCACACACCAGCTTCTGTGCTTTCTCTGAGCCAGGATTACCAAGGGATTTGGGCACCTAAAGGTGGGACAAGTATATACTGGGATTTCCCAAAGCTCTTAAGTTTGCCAGGTAGCTAAATCCCATGGACATCCAATGGGAGTTAGGCACCTAACTTGCTGAGGTGTTACTGCAAATCCCACAAGGCAACTATCAGCTTCTTTAGATGCCTAAACCCCTTTGTAATTCTGGCCCTGGGTCTCTCTTGGCTTCTTCCAAGGCCTAGGCTTCTCTTGACTTTCAGATATATGACGTCTGGGATTTGTAAAGGAGCCAAAGGCAGAGAAAGGCATGCACGTCTTGGGGGCCTAACTCCCTTAGACAGCCTTGACAAACCCAGCCTACAATGATAACAAGGGCAGCCAGGCAGCAGGGGTTATAGAGAGGAAGTCAAGTAACATGGAGCTCTTGTGATCTAAGCCCAGCTACGCAATTGAATCAGCTCAGCTCTCTGGGCCTCAGTTGCTTCTGGGGGAGAAGACCTGGCACTGGATGAATAATTCATAATGGATGGTGTAAATAAGGACTTATGCAAAATTTAATTTTATTTGAACTCTGCCTGGGATCACCTAGCCCCTATACAACTAGAGCAAGAGCCTTGTGTCTGGCAAGTGTAAATGGGAGTGGTTCCCCCTGGGCTTTGTCTGTGGGTCTGGGAGCCCAGGAGGGGGCCGCCCCTCACTCCCAGGCTGGGGTGGCCGCATAGCCGGAGTGAGACTGCTGTTAGCCCTGCCCTGGGGGGCAGAGTGGGGGGCACTTGGAAGTTTTAAAGTTTTAAGTTTTATGGTGTATTTTATATGCTTTGAAAGTTTTTACAAATATATTATTTTAATTTAATTGATATTTCTTTTATATTCTGGCCCAATCCCTCCCACCAGGCCTGTGGCCACTCCCCTTCCTCCCCACAACCAGACAGCCCCTCCAGTCATACCTCTGACCCCCCAAAACTCTAGACCGACCCCTCCAGCCAGCCCCATCCTCACCCCCTAGTCAAGCCAGACCAGCCGCCTACCCAGGCCCCTCACCCCCCACAATCTGGCCAGCCCCTTCAGGCAGACCCTTTGCCCCCCACTTTGTCAGCCCCTGTAGATAGTACCCTCGCCCCACTTCTCTCACCAGCCCCTGCAGCCTGTCCCCTTGCCTCCCACTCTCGCCAGCCCGCATAGCTGGGCCCTTCACCCCTCGCGCACTCCAGCCAGACCTGTTTGCCCCCTACTCTGTTCCGCCTCTCCATTCACTTTAGCCCTTCCATTCTGGGCAGTTATCTCCCAATTGGATCTTCTCCTTTCCACTTTGGCCAGCCTTTCCAGCCAGCCCCCTTACCCCTGACACTATGGCCATCCATCTAGCAAGTCCACTCACACCCCAACCCATGCATCCAGCACCTGCCCACATTAAAAGAAATTGAAAATATAGTATTTTTAAAAAAGATTTCATTTGAATTTTTTATAGCAAAACCAGCAATTTTCACCAGATCTAGATGTAACTGTGTGAACCTTCCTTGGTTGTCAATCCTTTTGGAGTAAAACTCCCACCCTGGCAGTCCCAGCTAGCCAAATTCGTCTGGACATTAATGTCTTGAACTCCAATAGTGCTTTGCTTTCCAAAAGAATTCCAACCACCACTAAGAAAAAAGAATAGAAATCTAGACAGTAATCATATCTCTGAAAGCTGGAGGTGTATGGAAAATGGTAAAGAATTGGGGATGAAATTTTTGAAATAAGGTTCATTCGGCAACTTTCCACAAGGAGCGATTTTCATGTATTTTAAACATTTTGGCATTTTTCTGCATTTTTGGGGGGGAGGGGGTTTATTGTTTTTTGTTTGTTTTTCTATCCCTTCTTCCCCATTTCCCCTCCCTCATCTTTTCTTTCCAGTTATGTCCTTTTTCCATTTTGACACCAAAATCAGGGAGGAAAGTGGGAATAGAGAAGCGGAAAAGAAAAGAAAAGAAAAGAAAAAACCTAGACAATTAAAAAACAATAAGTGAAAAACTTTCATTTGGAGGTATCATCACATGGGATGGAAAAATAATTAAAAAATACACAATTTATAAATTTTTTTTTAAAAAGTTCACCTTTCCATGAACAAAAAAATCGCATTAAAAAACTGCCATCTGCTCTGCTAAAATGTGAGATGTCAGTCAGACGTTCTCAGTATGTCATCAATTTCTCACATGCTGTTTCAACTGGCCAGAGACATGGGGTGAAATCCAGCATCTGTTGAAGTCCAGGGGAGATTTACCATCGATGTCAAGAGGGCCAAGATTTCACCTCATCAACCCTGTGTCTATGGCTCACTAAATCATCTCAGATCATCTTCATAGAATCATAGAATATTACAGTTGG